>NC_088301.1:39553103-39724845 GCF_032854445.1 Liolophura sinensis
TTTGTGAAAAGTGGCCCCAGGCTGACTGTATACGATTAGTTAGAATCAAAGCATAAAACTTACTGGTTAGTCTCTATGACTTATACAGAATTTGGGAATTTGGAAACTGCCTTGCGATCATTGACCTCGAACGTTCTTATTGGTTGACGGTTGGTATACGAATATCAGTTTTGACGCATCGATTCAACCCTCAATCATGAAAGACTCTTTACTCACTAGATGAATCCAGGCCAAATCGGACGACAAAACGGTTCCCGGATGAACGTATCGTTCCCCGACGCCTCATCGCCGTCATCATAATGGTAAAAGTCTAACACAGAGATACCATTATCAGATCTGTTGAACGAAACCAAGATTTTTTAAAGCGGTCACAAAACTGTGAACAGTTCAGATGTGAAGATGAAAACCTAAACCTTGTTCCCTAAGAGTATATATATATACACGATAATTCTGAAGATGTCGAATAAAAGATTTACAGTACAAAACCAGTGGGTTGTTTTCTTTATCTGTTCCATAATTGTTTCCTTCTCCGATAATTCATTATATACGACGTTAGGTACTTTTGTGACCAAAAACGTATGTTTGTTATATTTCATTCTTATACTCTACTGAGTCATTGCCTTCGACATTTTTCTGAGTGAAACTTGCAATGTGGCCTGTCATTTAAAATCTCATGTTATATGTGCTCACCTGTAGAAAAAAGCGTATTGTTCTTTGTAGCTTGTTCTTCCCAATCGATCACTGATGATCATGGAATAGGCATGGGGACTGGCGCTGTAGTGAAAATATCACTAGATTTGTTAAGTAGCTCTGCAAGTATAACCTGATCGATTATTGAAACGTGACTGCTTTTATCTCACTTTAATGTTTTAGAACAGAATAATTTAAACACCTTCATACAGTTAAGCCTTTGCTTTATCGACTATATCGTGGATGTAATGTTATAATCTGATGTCACACAAAGGTTTTTTGGTTTTTATTTAAAAACATTTATTTAATTGTATAATATACTGTGAGTTGTACACAAACAATGTGACCATTATATATCTCAAATGAATTTGGTTTTATATTAATTTATTTGATTGGTAAAATATAGAAATAAAGAATATTTCAGCTGTACGACGGCTGCCAACTTTCTGGTGGGAGGAAAACGAGCAGAGCCCGGGGCAAATCCACGACTATCAACAGGTTCCTGACAGACCTTCCCACATACGGCCTGAGAGGAAGCCAGCACTAAACTCAGAGACCGCACTGGTGATAGGTTCCTGAGTCATTGGGCTGAGCTGACGTGCTAACCACCTCAGATACGGAGGCCCCTCGTTTTGATATATCTTAGTTTAAAATGTCTATCAGTTTCTATGTGAGATTTGTTTATTACATATTACATACACAAACCTGTTAACTTCGTCCAAAAGTTTCAAAATGGCTGTGCCAGACTTGTCCCTGATCTCCTGGATCAGAAACGATGTCATAGCGACTCAGGATCTGGAGTGAAATGTTTGTCACAGATTTAAAAGAAATAATGATTTACATTGGTAGTTATGTTTACATCTCTACCCCTTCATATTGTATAGAATAAAAAACAACTGCACTGTAAAAGTGTGCTCCTTTTTGGCCTTGGTAAATGGACATAGTGATATATCTTTTGAACCCAAATGTCTTAGTCCAACATAAATGGGTCGCGGTGCCCAATGGGCTAATAATGTAACTGCCACTGAGTTCCTCTCCTTAATTAATAAAACATTAAATCAGCATGCAACTTATGCAACTTTTCAGTAATCTCTTTAACTGTCGATAACTTAAGATTGTGAAACAGGGTTTTCTTACTAATCAAAACATATCAAATATCAAACATTCCAACTTATACGAAGAGCGAAATAAAAACAACAAAAAATGACAAAATTATAAAAGACCCTACCTTTCCCAGAATAGACATCACCTCTGGTTTCGATGCTTTGGTTTGTCCATACGTTTGAATGTTGAAGGCACCCAGCTTCAGCGCACAAACTGGGCACACAAAAAGCACCAGAACGACTGTTGCAACACGATAAAACATGTCGGACCAATAAGTGATTCATTCTCTGCTTCTCAGCACCTATAAAGGTTCTTAAATTTACGGCAAACCATTTCGAAGTGTGAATGACCCTCGACATAAATTTCACACAGACAGTATGGATGTTAAAAACTTCGGTTTATATCAGACCACCACTGGAGAGCGAAAAATTTAGTCTTGTTATGAGCAAATGATGTATACATAAGAATTTTATCCTACCTTATATAGATAGCTAAGTGATAAAAATCTTGCCTAAGTCACTTCAATATTATTTCCATGCATGTTTAACACATGTAGATCATAAGTGGATCACGCATGGTATCATGTATGTCAAGAAAGCAACCAGCAGGTTTTAAAATACTGACTAGTGTATACACGGTTTCTCTACATAACAATACGTGTAACAATACTTGCTGAATTTTTAGCATTCAACCAATATATCCTTGTTATTTCGTAGATGGAATATCATTTTCATCTAGACTGTGAACTGCACGATGCTTTTGCCAGGAATCTGATGTTTAAAGGTGACAAAGGCTAAATATACCAGTGGCCTGTTTTACTGGCATCGTGCTAAACTAGTGCTTGACAATGGACTAATTTTATGAAATGTTAATACTGCACCAGGGAACCGAAATAAAAAATAATAACGTTCGTTTTGCATGCGATTTTGTACCTGAAGCAAGGTTTGTAATTAATCCCGAAAGTGCAGTATAATTAAAGACGTACAGTATAAAGAGTAAAATCAAAGCAGCGACGACAGCGTGATAGCCGGCAAATGATGACATATAGCCGGTGAAACACAGCCTCTTATCAATTTACCTCAGTCAGGGTTTATTCTAGCTGTTTACAGGATCAAATTCTACTGAATCATCACGAAGCATACAGATATCTCTTACAGAGGAAACTGTATACTATAATATGCTGTGAGCAGGAAATTTCTCAAAGCAGATTCAGCGTTATTCCCAATGAATGTCACAAGAATTAAACAATTTACAATGTAATATAAAGCTCTGAAAACTATTGTAAATGAATGTATAAGTCATTACACAAAAGTAAATAGGCCTAAATAAACATTCTTTCATGTGTGCAATGTCCACTGAAAATAATTCATATCCGCATGTCACAAGGTACACATTGTATTTTCTACTTCGTTCTACATCATTGCTTTATTTCAATAAGTTTCTAAAACTAGACAATTCATTTTCCATGCAGTATGATAGATCGATCTGGTAAACGGTTAAACGGAAGAGTAATCCAGAAGGAGTGCAGTTACTAAATACTATTTGCTATTAGTGTAGCGTTATAAACGCCAAACAAATGAACTTAGTTTCACTTATTATCACTTATTCTTCTTCTATGGGTTGTAACAAATTCCAAACTGAACATTAAAAACAGAATTTTACCCATTACTCATCTCTTGTTTGTTTTGGTCAATGTCAATACGTCGTACAGTATTCAACAAAAAATCAATGATCTTCGAGCTTTACTTGTGAGGTTTCCGAAGTATAGAGGACCTAAAAACATATATGCGAAAGATCATAAAAATTATCTTGTCTGCCCTTAGAGACTTCGGATCTTTCAGTGCTTATCACTTTGCTTGAGCTAGTAAAGAAACGGTGGTATGTACGATCCACTATATTAAAACCAATTCTACTCTAAAAAAAAGTCCATCAAAGTATATATAGGTGCTTATTGACCGGATAAAGCGCCTAAAATATTATATATGCCTGTAAGATTTATTACTGTCAAGTTGTTATAGAGGAGCTAATCAAGGCAACTATACGACCTGAACTCTTTTAAAACTTTATTTTCTCAAAGACAGGAGTTTATCTGTACTTTTCCTTCACACCGATACATTAAAACTTTACTGGATTCCGAAAATGCGAAATTCCCCATATAAAGCATGCTATTTTGCGGGATGGAGAAGCTGTAGCACCGAACTACGAAGGCCATGCCAGAATTACGATTATTTTTCAGACTTCATTGTTTTTGCAATTGTAAAAATTCAGGAGTCAATTCACATGTAACTCTAGCCGTCTCAGCGAAACTAGACGCTAAAATTACGTCTCCACATTGGATTTTTCTGCTCTCTATACTACTATTCCTCACAGATTTTATAGAATTTCATTATTAATTGTTCTGGTGTTTACTAAAAGTGACCATTAACGTCGACGGCAACAAAGCCTTCTCCAATTCCTCTACATACAAGGGTTAACATTCATGGGATGTCTTGTTGGTCATCGAGTTGCTTGAATTTCCTATTAGTAACATTGATGTTAAATTTGGCGAACAATTTATCAGTGGTGTATAGGTATTCCTATAGGTACAAATTACGTACACGACCCAACGCCTTTTCGACAGACCTATACTCTTACGAATGTAGATATGTTATTAAAGAGTAAAATTCGCCATGCTCGATCTTTCTCACTCACAAGATGGTATACGTTGGTGTTCTCCAAGCTTTAAACAACCCGTATATGTGTATAAAAGGATATACATACATCCACACTCACTGGAATGAAAGGAAACTACAATCTGTCCGTATTTCCTGCCATACTAACTTTATCACACTAATACACCAGACTCCTGTATATGGCGTATATCAACGTAAGAAAATAGTGGTTCAAGGATATTCCCTCTCGATGGGCGAGGCGCGGCGAGGATAGTACCAGTCGCGCACAAACGATGACCGTCTTCGCCCCCTCGTCTTGTGCCTCGCGGGTTCTAGGCCCGCGACACGAGGACGGTACCATTCGCGCTCAGTTTTCACCGTTCTCGAGTCGCAGTTCTCGGTCCGCGAGGCGTGGGTACAATTAGCTTTCGCAGTTTAATTCTCTCCTGACAACTGCCATGTTATTGCTTTAGTGCTTTGGCATTGCCTCTTTGCAAGTGCGATAATTTAGCTGAACACACTCAACTGCAGGGAATATATCATATTGACAACAGGACAATAACGTGCACATTCAGCACAGTACATAATGACAGCTTAGATGCCTTTTCCACTTTCAAAATAAATTTTAAAATCATCTTAGCAGATTAGCAGATCCATTTCTCAAAAATGCCAAAACCAACATTGGCAAACCTTTGTGTACTAATAATACGGCTGTTGAAATATTTTAATCGAGGAGTCAAACCGATCCTCGAGCAAGGTAAATGTGCGTGCCGCGGATGAAAAAATTCTTTCAACTATTTTACAATTCTTATTGACAATTTCTTATTGACAATTCGCACACAGTGCATACCTAACGTTAGGACGGACGCAGGCTCCATCAATTTCAGGAACTTGATGTTGACCAGACGTTTGTCTCTCAACATCACGAATGTCATTGTCTAATGTCGATACTAGCATTTCAAGGTATTTAAATGACCACTTTTTGTGTGAAAAAAGGAAAAATTTTATGTCATTCTCCTGCTGTTACGTGACTACTCTGTGCACGTTGGTGGCGTAGGATAAACGTTTACATGAATATAATGCGAATGGACCAGAATCCTGAATTATATGCACTCACAAAAGACAAAAGACTACAGTATGGGCAGTGAAACCAGAGTAGCCACGACACAGTGATGGATGGGAAATGGTCACATTTAACCGGTGAAACCCACGGTTTTGTCAATTTACCAGATGGTTTTATTGTAACTGATTATATAAATGCTTAAGAGGTTAGTACAATCTTATTAATTGCAATTATTCCATGTCACTGATGTAGAATTGTTCAGAATTTTGTGATGTTATCACATATAATAAACATCTACATGGAAAAAGTACAAAGGGACGTAGCCTAAACTGCCCATGCAATATAGATGGCGTGATAATCGATGCGAGAGTTTATGATGAATATAAACTTATAACCCCCGGCATCGCATGCTGTTATCTCATTTTATGGATCTGATTTATTATTTAGTGTCTGTACTATAACTTGGCATATATATTGAAACTAAGCTAGGCGTCGTGACGGACATTCGTACACACCAATAGTCAATTAACAACAATGAACGTTCCCGCCAATACTCGATCTAATTTTTATATACTCTTAAAATAATGAAAATTAACGCTAGGCACATACATTAAATCAATCTATACAAATTGCGTACTATGTTGGTTTAAAAGCTGTCGTCAATCAAGAATATGTATCTCAGTTGGACTTTGACTGGAACTTTACTGTTGGCATACAACGTGGTGATTTTGTTGAAAGGGATGCACATATGCCTAAATTTCCTTCCGTCCGAGTGATGTAGATTTACACAAAAATATATGAAGAAGGCTACCACAGATTCTGGACACATGTTTAATTATAAGAGAAATATACTGATATAAAAAATTAGAGTGAATCTAAGTTTCAAGTCCAGCATTCGTGAACCTTTCGTATACATAAAGGGAAGTTCCATGTCCGTAATAACAAGATAACCTAAATGTGGCGGCAGCAGTCAGCTTTACTGCCGTTTTGCTAGATGCGGGTGAAATGAAGACAAAATCCATCGGTTTTCTTACAGAAGCTGTATTATTCTCGTTGTTCTGTGAGACTACAAAGAGTTACAAACAGGTCAATCAGAATATATCATTCGATATAACATAAAATGCATTAACGTTCACAACGAAAAGAGCGCATTTAATGAATGCTTAACTTGTAACCCGTGAGTTTCACACTTGTATCCGTAGTGAACATTCCTCTTCCGGCCTACGTGGGAAGGTCTGCCAGCAACCTCTCTGGCTCTGTCCGGTTCCCTCCCAGCATAATGCTGGTCGTCATATGTATGAGTGAAATATTCTTGGGTACGGCGTAAAACACCAATGAAAAATAAATAAATAAAACGTAGTGAAGAGAAAAAACTGCACTGTATCCTAGGCTATTAATCATCATGGTTGACAATAAAATCAAACACAATATTATAACTCATATACTGATCACCTTTGAGCTCTCTTCACTTCAAAACAAACATCATTTGATCACTGCAAAACGACGAAGCAGACAATCTTGCGTCAGAAATTCTACTAAGGGGAGCTTAGTGTGCATGGCAAATCTATTTTATATACACTGCATACACATTTGTGTGCCGTTCACCACTCTAAACCACTAGTTCCCAAAGAAACATGTCAGAAATAATATGTAAAATTTATAGTAAATAATATATAATATCATTTTTCAGTGAAGACAGTCGATATTCTAGGCATGACATCCAATTCAAATTTCAAACATGTTGTCCGTTAATAATGTCCAGGTCAAGATCTACAGCATAGGGAGTAAACCAAGAGAAACGGAGATAGTATGATGATTGTTAAATGATTACACGTAACCGGTGAAGTACGGCCTCTTGTCACTTTACCCCAACTGTTCCTGTGAATGCTTAAATAGAATTAGACGTCCCCTATAGCACCATGACTTGAGCAGACTTAGATAAAGAATGCAGTGATGTTAACTGTAACTTAGTATAGACGTCAATGGCCTAGAATTACTGAAAATCCTATCTTCTCATCACATTTAACATATGGTAATATTAAAACAATGCAGTCGTTTTTTTCATTCCAACTGAGAAAAACATCATATAGATGTAATAAACATGAATTCTTATAGATCACCTAGCCCCAAGTTTAAGAGATAGCCTACAACTGTGACAGCCATTAAACAGATCGACAGCGGTACTGAACATTCTTTCGATATTTCCCAACCACAATGTTATACTTTTTTGAATTTAAGGAACTGAGGCTGAAGGCCATTGAGGCCCAGTGTTTTAATTATAGCTTTTGAAGTCGATTGAAATCATTCACACACTCAGGTTCAAACAGATGTAGGCCTATAAAGCAAGATTTGTATACGCCATATAAAGGATAATTTGCAATTTAAAGATTGAAATTATTCCTTTTGCCATACATAAAAGCTGCATAAGAAAAGACCTTGGTCGTCCTGGTAAAGCTATAGCTTTAAATAAGGAAATAAATACCATCAGGACTAGCTGTTGTCTCTTTTATATATACGGTTTATTGGTCATCATTATATCGCCTCGTAGCCTAAATGAAGAGAATCGAGTTTTATAAAAATTACTTTTCAGTAAATTCTAAATGTACATGTAGTCGTATTCATACAAAAACAGGTACAGGTCTGCCAAGAGGTAGTTGAAAACCTATGCTCTATAAATGGTATCACCGATTTTCAGATAGATATTATTGACGAGAAATTCCAGCAATTCAATGAACTATATGAAATATCATGAATGGTGTAATCTTTATAAATTCAAATTGGTGTATAAATTCCTGCTATTGACGCATTTACATGAACAGTTTGAAAAACATCCCAACTGATGTAAATGTTGTCGCTGCTCAGGTTTTGCTTTTCATGTTATTATTTAACAGCAACACGTCTGTTAAAAGGGGGAATAACTCTTATCCACAGGATTAAAGGCCTATCGTTGCGAGACAATCTTTGAGTGAACACGTATCCTGCATGCATACATTACCTATTAGTGTTCAGAAGTAGGTATTTCGTAGGTACACAATTTGAAAACTGAATTCGTCAAGAATATTCTTGGCGTCTTTCCAACATTACTGAAAACTTGTAACTACCTCTCTTTGCATGATTCCATCCTAATTTCTTGTTTTATATACTTTCTTAGTTCTTAGTGGTTTGTGTGAAACACCTTTTTAGGAATTGGCATAGCGATTATTGACCAGGAACGTCCATATCGCTTTCAAACATCGGTAATTAAGAATACCTGATAATAGATCGTATCCAGTGGTACCCACCTTGTACATATTCGTTATTTTAAAGATTTTCTTTTCTCCCGATTACAATACTATAAATCTTAGCAATAGATAAAGAATAACTGGAGACGTATTCGAATACTAATCATATATGTATATGGTCTATTTTGAAGAAACTCAATGTGAAACGTATCTCATTAAATGTTGACATGAACTTTGGCAGAGGAGCGTGGAAAATCCTCCAAAAACTCGAAGCACTTAGACATTTTTTAAGATATTGCATTGGTGTATTAATTTGTACGTAAGAATGTGTCACATACCTTGTAATGCTTGGTCAGGTCTGTATAAATTTTGGAAACAACTGGGACTGAACCTATATCTGAATAAGAAAGCAATCAGTTATAACTCTTAACGTTGTCCAGTTTCCTAATGCCGTATAAACATCTTTGAAAGCATGCAAGCAAATAACATTGCTATTGTGAATACGTGGATTATGTGTGCTAATTTGCAGTCACATCAGTAAAATGATTTATATTTATTTATTTATTTATTTATTTGATTGTAGTTTTACGCCGTGCTAAAGAATATATCACTTATACGTCAAGGGCCAGCATTATTGTCGGAAACCGTGCCTCTAAGTTTACAGAGGCAATGAACGTGTATTATGGTGAGAGACACACACACCGAAAGTTTACCAAAGACTATCTACCACTGTTACGACAGATAACTTTTGCTGGATTAAAATCATATGAAAAGTGTATTACTTTAAAATACACCAGTGAATATTAATATAAACGATAATAGACCACATCATGGACAGTAGTACCAGAGCAACAACGACAGTGTGACAGTTGGCAAATGGAAATAAGGTGTTTTATTCCAGTTTCTTGCTTGCATAAATACTTGAACAGTAGCAAATTTATGGCCCGCATATTTTTAACAATTTATGTGACCTCTATATACGGCATGTAAAACATAAATGCAAAGTATGTACATGAATGGATATAGTTCACAACATTGAAAATAAATTACGTCATCTCTCATGTTGTTTATATCCAGTTACATTGCAACATTGCTATGTGCCCTCCTTTCTCATATATAGCATACATATCTAATGATATACCGGTAGCAGACCTTACCGACACTGAAGCACTTTCCCATGTATTGTATTCACCTTTAGGGCTACAGATTTGCGACGGCAGATCGCTTTGTCCCCATTATCCGACGTCGTTAAACATGTGATTTTGTCTGAAACCGGGGAATCTGGAGTTTGTAAAATCAACCCTATTCCGGTACATCTGTTTGCAACCACCTTGGTCAAAAACAAATTTCTGTGCGATACCGCCTCTTCTCACGAACACTGGCAAATGGCAGTGGCAGTGAATGCATTTTCGTAATGCTAGGTATCTGTGAGAGCAGAGATTACCTTAGATAAATTTTAGGCCATATTTGGACACAAGGAGACATTAATGTCATTCGATTTAAGACCCTTACTGAACATCAGAATAAAACTGATCATTATTTTGCTGAACGTTCCATGCCAACTGTCGATGATCAAAGATTGATTGTCTATATGCTCAGAAAGCATACCTAAACGGTTGACTGCCATCCTGAAGGAATCAATGTGGACATTGAATGTAACAGGTCACTCAGACAAGACCGAATTATGGTGAAAGATAGGACTGGAATGTATGTATTCTTGGGGTTTAACGTCGTACTTATCAATTTTTAAGTCATATAACGACGAGGAATCATTAGGTGTATGTACATACGTAGTATCTTTTTGCGACAGGCCGCGTCCATGCTGCCAAAGTGCTGCCGTCACTTCAGTATCATGCCGAGGACAACAGCCATATTGCACCCCACCCTTATATGTCCATAGAGATGCGTTAAAAATCATATAATGTAGGTGTAAATGAACGTTTGGACCCTTCACTATTCGTTGGTCTTATTTTGGTCAATAAAATTCAGAGACCATTAATTGCTGATTGGTTTCAACTAAGTTCAGATCAACGCTCCTTTTCGAATTAATGAGGTCAACTGTTGGAATCTAGTTCCCAGCTAGAGTTGGGAGGTTCATAGGGTACTTGGTCATATGCAGTTGTGTTCTCTGTGATCTTGGTACAAGCCCATATATTACGTGAAACGTACTTAAGTAAGACATATAACATCGAAATCTAATGAATAATTAACTGATTAACGATTCTTCTAAATGTTTTTGCATAGGTGCTGGAACAACAATCAAATTCCTTCAATCCTGACACATCAGTGATACTATAGAGACTGTAATCTCCCCGACAATCCCCATCATGGACACGGCAATAATTTGGGTAAAAAAGAGAAAAAAGCGAATACAGTATTTGAGAATGAGAATTTTAAATCTAACATACAACCGTATAAATCTCAATGGAGTCCTTACGTGCGAACCATCTCAGTAGCTTTCTTGATAACTAGGAAGTTCTGACTTTTTGGAATAGGCCTTACAGCGTAATAATGCAAAATTTCCGGTCATTATTGGTATATGTGTTTAATCACAAATGAAATCTTCTGTCTATTCTGGGAAATATCATTAGCATGCTTGGGAAACAGTCAAAGTCCAAAAGTATCAGCATTAATATGCATTGGCAATAAATCGTCGCTTGGAAGTTAAAACTCTTCGGAAACAAATTAAGTTCTTGCCAAATCACCCAAACTAAGTGAACCCATGCTGCTCCGTAAAATGTGCCAGGTGAAGGGATGGCTCTTTGCATCAGAGGTAACAGTACGCCTACTTTGATACTAGATTCTGAATGGTTTCAACAGCAAACACTACAGCCAGCAACTCGATACCGTCACATGTCCTGACCCACCGGACACTGCTAAAGGAAAGGCTGAGGCCTCGGTTGGATCTGAGATTAAGAGACGGATATCTTAACCCCAGGTTGGAAACGCTCTCTCTCTCAAATTTTCTGAAAGCTCAGAGTTGCCTGTTGAGCTATAGTCACCGATTTCCATATTTTACAAATCACATGAAGTTTGCTATTTTCTTAAAGGGATAAGTAATGAAATGCTACAATTGAAAGGTGATCCTTCTTTTGAGGGTCATCATACATGTACATATATATATATATACACACACACCAATCTAACGCTACGGTGGCCTAATGGTTAGAACGTCTGCCTCGATGTCGGGAGACCCCGGGTCAGGTCATACCAACTTTAAAAATGGCACTTACTTACTTGCTGCTGCCTTGCTTAGAGGTTAGAGCAAGGGAAAATGACTAGTTGGCCTATTGTCAGCACAATGTGATTTTGAAAGCAGCTCTATGAACATACATATTATTCCTGGTCCACAGTACAAGTCATGAAGCCATGTCCTCACAAGCCACTATTACACCAAGTTCATCCAGCTTGGCAGGGGTTGTGGTCACCAGTGGAGCAAAGCAAACATAAATCGTCTGTTCACTATAAGTTTCAAACACATCGTTGATATATTCAGGAAAAAACACAGAAGAAATTAACAAATCAAGTATTTGAATGCTATTGATGTTTTATTCATTTAATTAGCAGCAAATTGAACAGTTAAATACAAGCAATAAGAAATTATACCGCTGAAAACAACGGAGTACTTTTTTGCAAAGGCAGGTGCGGAATGTTACATTAAAACCAAAAGGACTTCATTTGCAAATATGTATGTATATATATGAATGTATAAGATAAATAGTGTCATAAAAAATATGTCCTGGCATCCATGTTCCTCTTTGCGTTTCACAAGGTTTGGGGAAAGATCCGCCAAACACAACCGGAGTCAGTGCAACATTGAAACAAACATAAAAAAGAAATCATACGACCTGCCATGCTTTCACATAAAAACAAAACAAAGGACCAACTAAAAGTATGTATGTATATCTCAGACATAGAAAAATGTTGAACGAGTAAAAACTAACAGGTACATAAATATGCATATGCTTATGAAGTGTATCATCACTGATTTGATTGACTTGTAACTGATTGGCAACAACATGTAATTTCAGCTGACAAACAGGGAAGCCAGTTTCTCCGGGTGTTTAAAACCACAGGCATCATGGCAAGTAACTGGCAATCCTTTGGTCAAAAAGTGATTCAAAGTGCATTACAGATTGTAGCAAATCCTTGACAATCATGCATATACAAGTCATAAACAAAAAAGATCTTTTCGAACTACTTAAGACATCTTTTCACTTTACACTCTGCACCATTATATGCATTATATATACGGCAACTAACTCTTTCAAACGCCCTATTATTTACATGCTTTATTTGGTAGGCTTTTCAGCACAGCAAAGAGAAAACCTTTGACAAGAAATCATTCTGGCCATGACATAATAAAATACATCCAGTCAACATGTCACCTGTTAGCTACATGCAATCCGACATCAACTTAATTACGAATACCATGTTGCAATGGATGTTGAAGTGCTGGACAGTGCAACCAGAATCCTCTCTTAAGACATCAAGCAAGATGATTTTCTAGTATGGTAATAACCAAACAATATGAAGGCACTTCATTTTTAAGGTAAGTCACCAGAAGGCCTTTTTTGAAACATTCCTCACCACATAATGAATCTGTCCAGTAAAGTCCATAAAACACAGTGCTGAGAGAAACTGAATTCCTCATTCAGGATCAGCCCATAATTAAGAAGGGATGTGCCATTTCTTCAATTCTTTTACTCCGTTCTTGATCCAGTCTTCTCTCGAAATGCAGGTCTGCTGGAATAAATCCTGGGCAGCAAGTGTACATCCACCGATGAAGGCTGAGTGGTACCGCTGAGGAGAGGCATGAACCTGTTAAAAGATGATGAAACAGGCAATGAAAAATTCAATCACTGATAACTTGTAATTAACTGATTTGTTAAACCTTCAAAAGCGATTTTGTCTTGTTACTATAATCAGTCAAAAAAAATACATAAATAAACTTACATCACATTACTGTATTAGCAGTATTCTTGTTAATAAGATTACACTTTCTGGATACAGCACAGATTCTGGAGTTGGAAACTAGCCTAGACAGCTCCCCCTCACCATCAGGCACCAAACTACCAGGAATACATTTCAACTGTCAGGACCAATTGACCAACAGGCTTCACACAAAAATGGAATGTGGCTGACCAGTGGACTTTAGTGAACATGCAATACCCCTCTGATGATCAGAAATGACACAGTGTGATCAAGAGCGGTGACACATAGATCAGTGAAAGCGTATCTTATTGACGTTTACCTGAATGGTAAGCCCAGGAGGAACAAGTTTGGTTATTTCCCGCTCCAGGCGCTCCGCGAAACCCGGTAACAATGTAACTCCACCAGAGAGGAAGATGGAACGACACATTTCCCTACGGTTGTCCATTGGGCACTCTATGATAGCCTTGTGTACCAGTTTGTGAAGACTCGGAAAGTCCGTCCCCCATATGTTTGTGTCGAAAAAGCCTTCAGCACTTCTGAAGCAGCCCTCATCATGGGTTACCTCCCTTTAAAAGCAAATAAATACATTTGAGAATATGATTGAAGACATATCTGACTGTTCTCCACACTACAATAAAGAATTCTTCACTTTTACCATGGTGATTAGTTTTACGCGTTGATGACACCTAACTACCCAGAGTAAGCCATTGACCTTTGACAAGTTACTGGGGAACATTCCCACTTGTAACATGTGTCACACCGGAAGGCGGAAAGGTTTTATGTAAGATGACAAAAAGAATCATGTCGAATAGGTTTCATTGCATAAACCCCAAAAATGACCCATGCAGGGAAATCCTGAAAATTTGCAAGAAAAAGTTTAAAAGTAGGTCTGATGTTCATTCAAATGTACTGAAACATGTTCGTTTGTCCGCTCTGTATGCAAATTTCATTGCTTGCTTGGTGTTAGATGCTTATTTCAATATTTAGAATGTCAGGAATGAAACTCTAAGGTACACTTACGAATATGTTCCTTCGGGCAAACCAAAGTTCTTCAGAGAAACTGTTTTAGAAAAGCTTCCTGGGTTCTCTTGAAACTGCTTCATTTCTTCACTGAAGACATGGGGGATATAACATGTCTGGGTAGGAAATGAAATGAAATAGGAAAACTTCAGATGCGCATATATTTATTCAACTGGTGAGGTCTTTATACATCACTGTTATACATGGAAATCTTTAACATTAACTTAATTAATAACAAGAAAGAGCCTGAGAATTTAGGCCTATATGTACATGGTCTTTGGAGGAGAAATCTATTACGAACATTTCTTCAATCTGAAATACCAAAAAAAAAAGAGATGGAAAAACAACTCTGCTGACACTCACCTTTTCCATGACATGTCGGATTATAAGTCTCTCTACTTCACTGAAGAAATGGTAGTGTAGTCTTGTTAGTGACTGCTTGAGTGAGTCTGCCACCTTTTCTCCTCCAAATGGATGTCTGGTGACACCACCTTCTACAATGTACCCTGCAAACGAAGAAAAGTAAATTATACTGGTCTCTAAAAAGCCAATTAAATTTAATAAAAGATAACTGAGTCAACTCTTCATTCATATTCAATAATCCTCTTTTTACTAATTTAATTATATTTTTATTTTGGGGGTGGGGGGGGGGATTTCAAACCTTTCCACTATAACTCAAATACTCTTTAATAAATACACAACAAAAACCATTAGTTTTTAATACAAGTTTTAAAAAGTATCATTTTTTTCAGAAGTGCAGGAATTCATTTGTCACCATGCCAAGTTCTTAATGCAAAAATTCATGACATTTAAAGCGGGGAGCCTCTTCCAAGCATTTCACACTGACATAAAGGTCAAAGCTATCAGCTATAAACTGGGGCATGACATCATCCCTGTAAACTGGTTGTAGGCATATGCAGTTTATACATGGCAATAAAGTTCTAAGCATTTCTTCATGCAAAAAGTAAATGTAATTTCCACATTGTGTAACATAAAAACTTTACATTATATAGCTAGATATAAATTTCCAGTTCTGCTTATTCACAATAGGATAGCACAACCTGTTGTGTGATGTAAGATCTAAATTAAGTTGTTTCCTTTTTGCAAGTATGCCTAAAAAGTATCAGCAGGTATGAATTTCTCCATCTAGTTCAATGCTGTATATCAGTATATCACAGCCAATTCGAGGCGAACAGACTACACACAATTTGCTCACATTATCATCACTGAAGACTTATAGTATAATATCAAGCAGTACTACATGTACCTACCATCAGAGATAGGAAGTATGTCAATTCTCTCTCCTACATCCACAATTATCCCGGAGGTGGCCTTGTAAGAATACATGGCCAGGAGAGCCTGAGGGGCGATACACACACCCTGAACACCACAACGCCGGGTCAAGACATCCATAATCTCTGTTTTCAGTTTGTCTGCTAACATTTGTGGAGTGCTCAACAATACCTAAGAAAGGGGAATCAGGGTGTTACCTTCTGAATGTTACTTCTGGTACAGATTTTTGAAAACAGGAATACCTATTTTCAGTACAACCAAAAGATAACAAAATATCTTATATTATACATGAATTACAGAGCACAAGGAAATCTTAATGATAAAAGGTAGATAGCATAAATGTATTAATTTAATTCATATTTGATTTTGCATTTCTCCACAACTGTTTTTACTTATACGATGTCAGTCAGTGTTTTAGGTTGAGGGCACTGAAGTGGCAAGGGTAAACCCCTTATTTCTGATGTGTTACTGAAGAACTTTTTCCCGTGTTACTTACAGATATGCATATTTTATTGGTGGTATTTTACTGGTGGTCTTTAACAAACTATACAGTGCACAAAAGGCCACACATATGATGTCTATTACTTATTGTCAACAATGCCGCAGAAACAGTGAGTGTCAGAATCCACAAATGCCAAATCGACAGCTGGGATTGAACCCACACTTAGCTCATGAGGTTGAAAGGTTACTACACCTTGACAATTCTGCCAAGACCAGATCACAACAGCATAGCAATTCTTGCACTTACCCAGTAGCACTTGCTGTCTACTTTCAAGTCAGAGAATATCTTATCAAACACATATGGCAGTAGACTCATGTCGATGTTAAACTGCAAGTGAAACAGATACAGAATCCTATTATTTTATGCTCAGTCTATTTCGCCATGGTCTGTTTGGAGTGTTACAGCTCTAAATAGTAAAAAGAAAAGCAGCTAGAGCAAAAGGAGAAATTTTGTTACATGCATTAAAATCATGTGTCAGGTGTAACTATATAAAGCAAGAAGAACAGAGCAGGTATCATAGTAATCTGAATGGACAACTGAAAACCTCAGTCTAAGCCTGTACATGTACATCCATAGAGTCCACGAGTATTCTTAGAAAAAAGATTGTATGTTCATGAGGAGTTCCCGCAACCAGAGAAGTATTCTGACAAACTTTTGAGATGAATATTTTTGTATTTCATACCTTTTTTAATTCATTTGAGATGCATGTAGAAGGTGCATAAAGAAAAACAAATGCTTTGATAAATGTCAAGTTGATCTTTTATATAGTATCTTTTCACCTTACAGATTGATAGTTAAGTCATCAATCATGATTTGAAATCAAAAACTTTCAACATGTTTTATTTGAAATATAAGAAAAAAAATTTACACTTGCTCTGACTTTCTAGCGTTAAACAATGGCTTGCAGATACACTCCACTTATCCAAAATTTATCCAGTACAAATAAAGAAAGCACTCCAAATGTACATCGTAACTTTACACAGCCTGCTGCAACCACTGCTTTTATCCATGCTTCACCAGTATTATGTCACATCAACATTATGTTTTGATCAAGGTTCTTTTGGAACTTCGTTTAATATCTGAATAGGAATTTTGCAATTTTACATCTTTCACAACTACAATACCACAAACCAAACCCAATTAACATCATAAACACATGTGACAAAAAAAAGTAAAATGTTAGTAGAAAACTGTCAGCAAGAACATAAATAAATCTGCAAAACACTGAAATAAGACAAGGGTTGGTGAAACACAACAGGAAAAATGTCTAAGCAAGCTTGTGGTGACAGGTGGAACAGTCAATGGAATTAAGAAAAAAAAAAGGGAGCAACTTTACAGGATGAGGGTAAAAATGAATGGCAATTAATGCAAGCAGTGAAGTGACTTGCTCGGTAGAATTTTGGTAAAATTCATATGTGCTGGCACATGATCAAACCACAGTTTTGACAATATTACCATAATTGTTCAATCTTACTATAGAATTATGCGGGAATACATTTACTGAATCTGATTTGTCAGATTTTTAAATGAAACTACTTGTATATGTATCCTAGTTTTGCTGGCCTTCTTTATGGCTTCAGAAAAGTACACCATGGTGATGTATGTGTAGTAAAGCTCTTAACTTGAAACAGACACAGAAAGAGGTTAAAATACTGCATAGTTCGGACACAAGTATTTATATCCCACATTAAGTGAAAAATTCATTGCACAGAGCATGGTAGTTTTTATAACCTGATATGAACAGTCACAAAATGAAATTGCAATCAAAATTTCATCCTTAAATTCAGACAAAAACTAGAAGCAGCCATTGGACAGAAACCAGCTTGAACAGCCAATCAGAAATAAAGAAATCATTACACTACAAAACTTACGGATGAATCCTAGCAGTTTTCATTTAATATTTACATTTAATCCAAAGTTCCAGAAAATGAATATGTACACAAAATTTTATCTACTACTGTAATAACTACTGTGTAACAGACATACCAATTTACTATCCCCGGCCATATTTGAAAACCATGTGATAAAAAAAAAAATCACTGAGTGCACATTTATTCTCAATGCAAGCACACATAAAACACATGAGACGTAAAGAGTGATCACAAAAGCAAAATGGCACAATGGACAAATGAAAAGCAAAATGGTTGACAAATGAAAAAAGGTGGACACAGAGCTGATGCTGCCAACTTACAGGAAGACTTTTTCCCTGCATAAGAAAGAAAGCAGAATGAACCTCTTGAATATGAAAGATTTGTTATTGCTATGCATATAGTAAAGATATAGTTCACATGCATATAGTGTTTTAAATTTACATGTTAACATGTCATGGCGAAAGACATTTCATATCATTTCATCAATTTTGTTACATACACATTCAAAAAGCTTTATAGTCAGCATTTTTGGAGGAAAAACAATGAAATGAAAGAGGATTATATTAAGATTTTGGATAAAAACTGCAAAATATGTATTGAGGAAGTTGAGAAAAAAGTACTCAATGTCATAGATCTTGCATTAAAATACTGGCTCAATAACATGTATTTAAGCACAATGCAATGACAATACCAATATATGATATATGAATAATATAGACACTGAACTGCATTTCAAAACCATCAAGCAGAAGTATCTAATACAAGTTCTTTAGAGCAAAGCAACATCTTGAAAGATATTAGAAGAATAGTGAACAAAGTCAGAAAGTGAGATACATGTACATATCTGTCACCAACCTGCTCTGACAAAATTGCAAAACTTGCTAATATTCCACTTAGCTCATGTACAGGATAGTTTCAGGCATACTTTATACAAAAGTTTTAGTCAATATTTTATCACAATACTTAAGAATAAGCCATTTTATAGTATAAATTTTAACCTTTACATCTCTTAAAGTTGGGAAATGCTGAACTAGAGCTTGGGCATGGAAGTGTGCATTTAGGAATGAAGAGGCATCCAGACGGAGCCCAGTGAAAACTGTTACACCCTAAACCAGATTTCTGGGAGCATTCCCATACACCGTTTTCTTGTTCGCAGCTTTCTTCAGTTGCAGAAAACAACCTCAAAAACGCCAGGTGTTAAAACCAACCGTAGTAGATAAAAGTGTGTGTAATGAAATGTCTTGCTTACAGAATTCAGGTCGGTTAGCGCTATCGCAGCGTAATGACCTAGGAGTCTCTCACCAATGTGGTCGCCGTGAGCTCAAGTCCAGCTAATGCTGGCTTCCCCTCCGGTTGTACGTGGGAAGGTCAGGCAGCAACCTGCAGATGGTCGTCGGTTTCCCCAGGCTCTGCCCGGTTTCCTCCTACCATAATGCTGGACGCCGTCGTATAAGTGAAATATTCTAGAGTACTGCGTAAAACAATAATCAAATAAATAAATACAGAATTCATTATTGACCAATTGGAACTTATCTTCACTGACCACTTGGAATAATGAGTCATCATGATTGTGAAATCGTCTGATCAGTCTAGATTTGAAATAAACTGGTACATGTACCTTGTCAACTTTGACAGATGGCCTTATTGGGTAGTGCAGAGTAGACTGGTTCCTTATGTCTGGGCGATAAGCATCAAATCCAACCACACACTCCCCGCTGGATGTTTTCTTAGCTACAACTGTTGGGAAGAACACCTGTGGAAGGCTCGCTGAAAATGAGAGTTTGTTTTCAAGAATTACTGCAACATCATGGTATACGACATGGTGATGTAGTAATTTTCTCAATGCATCACTTGCTACTTTACGTTACTGACAGTGATAAACACACATACATGTACAACCTATCAAAGGTACCTATTACATGTTGTTGGACAATGTCATAAACAAGTATTGTCAAAGACAAACCTTTCCTTGCATGTTGACAATTAAATAATGCCTTTCTACTTGCTCCAATGCTTATGATGCAGGATTGCAAGATCATTCTGAAGTTATTCCATTACCCCCAAAGCATCATTAACTGGAGACAAAACAAATACATACCTTCTTTTCCTAGAATGCCAGCTCTAACTGATGCACTTCCAATATCAATGATTACTACTTTCTGGAAAGCATGATGTACATACAACATAAGTTAGACATAAGTTGCTCAATGAGACTAATTAATACATCTATTAATATTTTAGCTAGGAATAGAAATATTTATGCATTATGTATGAATGTATGGATGGTTCCTTCGGTATACTGTGTTCAAGACAAAACATTTCTATGTCTAAACAGATTTTAACTCTGTCACAAAATCATAAACTGACTGTAAAAGGCTGCCGTTCATAACAAAATTGCAGTTCATAACAAGTAACAGATAAGTATTATAGTATAAAGCTTTAAGTTAAACATTTAACCAGAGATTCAGATTCTGGACTCGGATAATCAACGTAGCATTAAAAACGGTTAAAATACCTTAGATGGGTGAGGTTGACTATTAAGAACTGGACGAACGTGGACAGCTTTCACATTATCAGTTGTCTGTGACTCCAGTGACACTCTCCAATTTTCAAAGTCATTAGGTGTAGGACACCTCACCATTAAGTAGTGACCACGCTGTAAATGCAAGAATTCATACAACAATGCCATAATGTTTCACACTGTATGTGAAAAACGCACACACATACATGTATATAAAGGAATTTCAAATTTTCATGATTACGTGCAACTGGAATACAGGCAACATGTAATTCACAGGAACTTCAAATATAATTACTGTTTGGTACTGTTGAATAAATTCTTACAAAGTATATATACAAATGCTACACATACTAAATTCATCAGGCTTTCTAAAAGGGTGCATAGCTCCACATGGATTAACTTCACAGAAAACTGCTTCTTTCGTTGCAATAGTCAAAATAATTTTCATTTCAGGGCTGGATCGACCAAAAGACTGTAAAAAGAAAACAAGACACCTGATTTAAAAAGATTAAATTGTTCCATAGCCTGATGAAACTTACCCCATCATCAATCCCCAAAATTCGGGAATCTAAAACTTCTATGGATCCTCCCATGAGTTGAAAACTGTGACAAGGCTTTTCATAGTTGTTGTGCTGGAAAACAACAAAGAACAGAATTGATCCAATGAGCGACTTGGCCTTATATACAAGACTTATCCTGCAGTGTCTTGGATGGGCAAGATTTAATTTGTACTCACTAAAATTTGATGTTAAGCTAGAAAAGATAATGAAACAGAAAAATGGACTGACATAAATTTTGCATTTCAAAATGCTCATTTATACCAATCAATATCAGTAATGTGATTGAGTGGTTTTGCGTGTGGTTTGAAGTATAAATTATTTCGTAGGGCACCACTATGGCAGTCACTGGTGTGCATACTACAACTATCTCATCATGAAACACTCTAATTTCTATGCATTCTATATTTCCCTTAACACGTGAAAGCAGACTATTAGTTGCGAGTAATTCTTTTTACCTCATAATAATGTAGCCAGCCATCAGCAGCTTTGAAATAGCGCCTCTTCCAGGTTTTCAGCAAAGTTGATTTTCGCTTCCCCATTGGTAGCTTTTCCATGACACCTTCCATGCTTATGAAGCGATGAGACAAATCCTCTGTGGTCTACCAAGTGATATTAAAAACATACAAATGTATACTCTTCACATTATTATTTTATACTTTCTATTTTATCCCTTCATTCATGACTTTTTAAAATTGTGTAATTCGTCTAAATTGAGAACTTAGAGCACAAATTGTGTAGATACGTCTGTATGTACCTCAGATAGCTTTCCATCCCCCATTAACATGTTAAAAAGAACCACATCCACATACTGTGCCTCCATTAAACATTTATTGTAAACTTACCTCATCTAAAAGTCTTACTGCATACAATTCCTTTAAGAGTGGAGTCTGAAATACAAAAAGGAAGAGCAAGTTTACAATACTGCTTGTCATGTTTACACATGAAGAAAGTGCAAAATGATAAACTCTAGTTTTCTGCTTTTTTTATGCACATCTAATTGGACACCAACTTTAATATGTCCATATGACCCCAAAACATTTTATCTTATCTATTTGAAGTGGTGAAACGAAGTTGTGAAATTTAAGATTAATCTCCTAAATCCCTTGTCACTGATTATATTATTTGGTTTGCGATACTTTGATCATCGTTTGCCAATAAAACGTTTCTTCTTTGAATCTTACAGTTGGATTCACGTTTTCACGTCCCTAAATGTTTTTAAATGTAAATATCAGTGACAGCAAAACTACTGCATGTAAAATTCCAGACGTACATATAATCAATTTTTTTTATATAAACACATGTAGATGAGGCAAGCAGCTTTCCAAATCAGACAAAATCCAGGGTGATTTCTTTCTTGAACAGCCTTAGCAGAGTTTAAGAGCTGGAGCAATGATATCAATTTGAAAGGTGTCTAAAAAAGAGAAGGGTACAAGTACTCACCGGGTCCCATGACGTTAAATGGATGCGAGACTGAACCACATCTTGGTCCTCTTCAATGGGATCTATCTTCACACCTGCATTACTTTCCGCACCTGTGTAAGAAGGAGCATAACACTCAGTCATAAGACATGGTGTGCTGTTTCCAAAACTACTTATCAGAGACCCTATTTGGCTCTGTACTTCTGTAACTGTCTGATCCATGCTCAAGTCTTGAGTTGATACTGCACTCTTTGGTTTTGACCTCCGCAGTTTTTTGAAGCTTGCTCTTAGAACCTTTCCCAAGGATCCACTGCTCCCTTTCTCAAGTGGTTTGCTGGTTGTAACTACCTCACCCTGTAAGGCACTGGTTTCTACCTTTACTTTTTTCGCTTTATTTTTGTCAGATGCAAAAAATAGATTGTCCTTAACAAATCTTGTGTTCAGCTTAAGTTTTCTGGTAGTGGTACGTTCAGACAGAGAATGTGGGCCAGCATTGTCTCCTGGTTGATCAGTATTCAATATGTCCTCTGATACAGTGGGAGAAATTGACTGACCATCACTGCTTTCAGACAAAGATGTCCGAGTAACACCAGTCCCAGCACTACGATGCCTTCGACGTCCAAGTATCTTTCCTTCAGGACGGGTCGGTGGGCCAGCAGATTTCTTCTGAATATCTTCCTGAATGAATCTGTTGTGAAAGAGAAAGCTTTGCCTGTGATCTCGGTGGAGTTTTGGAGACACCAAACCACTCTCCAATTCTTGGTTATCATGTGGTGATGAAAATATTGTTGGCTCCTGAATACTACGATTCACGTCACTTTTTGCAACATTATCCATTTCACATGGTACTTCTCCGGTATGTGCGTGATGATCCACACTTTGCGTGGCAGCCACTGATTTGCGATCTGAGACTGGTTTAATCAGACGGATTATTGGTCCAGTGTCCTCCTTAATACACTGTGGATGAGTAATTCCTTCTGCTCCTGATTCAGAATGAGCGAATTTCCTGTCAGTAGACATAACTGTGTTTTGTGGATCAGATTCTAGCTGGGGCTTTGACATTTCTGCATTGGATTCGATCTGTGTTTGTCTTCTTGTTAGGAGCCCAATCGTACGCTTAAACATAGCACATATTGTGCTGTCTGGTTCAACATCGCATTCTTCCTTTTTGGATGTAGAATTTGTGTCATTAGCAGAAGCACGATCTGCTACAAAGCTTGGTTCTGGAATTTCATCTTCTGGGGAAACAGCCTCTGGTGTTAAGTAAGCTTGATCCTCCAATGATGTGTTCTCATATGCTTCGTGATGTGCTTTGAAGTCAGTCTCACTTTCATCATCAGCTACGCTACCAGCATCATCAAAAATGCTCTCTTCTGATTCAGACTTACTTTTTTTGCTCAGCGGTAAGAAAACTGCACCTGGTTCTCCTCCACACAAGTCAGGCCCAGGGTCTGACAACCCCATATCTAGAACTAAAAGATTTGTCATCAAAATTGCCCCTTTTGCTTTTCGTCCGGAACGTTTTCCAGAACCAGACTTTTTCAACTGCTGGGGTGAGCTGGGCTCTGATTGAGTCTGACTTGTGCTTATAGATTCTCTCATAGCAGCAGCCTTTTCAATGTGCTTTCTCTTACGTCGCTTTTTGCTTTCACTACGATTGCGTTTCTTTTTACCACTTGCACCTGCGGCTGTGCTAGAGGACGATCCTCTCGCCCCTTCCTTCAGCTCTGATGCATCTGTAACATCACTCTCACTCTGGAGCCTGTCTCTGTCACCTTCTGAGGACCCCCCCTCTGTTTCTGTTGAATACATGCGTCCTTTGTCAGTCAGGCACGGCTCCGATGATGTTGTCAGAAAAACTTCATTTGTCTCAGATGGCTCTTCCTTAGATATTATATCCAATTTATTATCAGGTGACAAAACAACCTGACCAGACAAAAGCTTGCAAAAATCTCTTGATGAGACTTCTTTTCCAATATCTGTATCCACCTTGCTAGTATCAGATAAGTTTGGATTAGGTTTTGTCTCTTTATGACTGAACATGTCTTTATCAGAGCTGTTAGGTAAGGATGATTTCTGAAGCTCAGGCATTTCATCAGCACTTTGGACATCGAATGTTGCTTCAGATGGCGGTATTACAGGGTAAATTGATGTTGAAGACTCAAAATTATCCCCCTCATTCAACATAGTGGTTTCTGGCGAGTCTTTGGTTTTTAATTTCACAATGTGTAAGGTGTTTAATGATGATGGCTTTACCAATTCTCCGGTGACACTCAAAGGGGCCATTAATAATCGTTCAGAGTTGTTTGCCGAGTTGTTTCTGTCAAGTCCTCCTGTTAACGAATAGACCACATCAGATTCATCTTCCACAGTATTCGACAATTGCGCATGAGTGTCAACTCCAGACTGTGATTCCTTCCCAGATAGATAAACCTGATCAGTCATTTCATCTGTCATTGTTAGATCCTGTTCGTTTTCTTCATCAGAACCAAACCCCAAATTATCATATCCTTCAACAGCTCTGTCCAAAACAGTCTCACCTTCAAGTAACTCTTCTTGGAAAATGTCGTCTTCATCAGGTGAACCTAATTCTACTAGAGATGAACTTTGTACCTCATTTTCTGTCCACCTGATGCACTGTGCTTGACACTGGTCATACATGTACTGCTTTCAGGTGCTACAGTCGCTGGCTCAAATCAAAAAGCAGGTGGTCAATATTGTTCATAGTAGACACTGATGGCTGTGGCATGGTTGGTGTGACTAGTGTTGCCACTTCATCATCAAAGGCAATTAGGTTGCAATCAGGCTCTTGGACAGCTTTTGGAGTTGGGTTGAGGCAGGAGTATTGTCATAGTCATCTACACTCACTTCAACAAGAAGTTCTGCAGCCGGAAGTCCTTTCTTTGATTACCAAGCAAACTGTGCTGAGGAACAGCTTCACCCTCATCTAACTCACTACCAAAGTTTCTGCAGCAGAATTATACTCTGACAAAGAATCTTCCTCAACAGAAAGAACACAAATTGTTGACGGATCTGCCTGAGCTTCAACAGCAGAATCATAGTCTGTTGATTCGCTGTCTAACTCCGAGCTGTAGGCCAATTGTCTTCACTCATCTCAGCAGACTTACTCTGCAATTCATGAAGGTCAAGCTTAAATGCTGGAGGGCGATACAGTGGAGCACCACCCATTTCAGACACTTCTCCATCATCTGTACTCTTTGTGGACTGCCTCCTATTGTTACAAATTTCTTTCATTGCAGAACTTTCCTGGAAGGCATCTAAAGCAGCCTTATGGCCAACTTTAATGCTTTGCTTTAACTGAGCCACCCTATCTAATATATCATTAGTTTTGGGGCTGTATGCTTCGTTGTCTCCATTCACAGGTTCCATCCCAGAGTCTGAGGTTCCAGGGTTAGACGCAATTTGAACTGGGGCTTGTGGTCGTTTAAACTTGTCCAACACTTGACGAATCACCCCTGGACCAATTGGAATTGTGTCTGGGTCTTCAGGCTCTATCTCCACACCTCTCATCTCCCGAGATAAGTCCACAAAACGTTTCATGTCATCAGATTTCTTTTCTTTTGGACCTACATATATAAATTCCCAACCTCAACTGGTTTGCCTGTGGACACTGGTTCTGTGTTGTTCTGCTTACTCTCTGAAATATTTGGTGATCTTTTTTCCTTGGCCGCGACACTCTGTGTGCCTTTGGAGTCATTATTTAACTTCGCCACAGCCTTTTGTACCACATCTGATTTTTGTTTTTGAAGAGGACGCCTTTGTCCGTGAATTCCACGCAGATTCTGATGAGCTAAATGTAGATGATCTTTTGTCATGGCTATTCTGAATCGTCTGGGATTTTGAGTCTTTGGTACTGTTGGAAGAAGAAAGGCTAGCTTTTCTTGGGGAATTTGGTCTGGGATCTGTAGAACCCATCATAGTTCTCCTGTTTCCCAACACTTTTTGACCTTCTAAAAGCAGGCTTAGATGGTGACTTTTCATCTCTAGAAACTGAAATGTCCCTCAAATCAGGTTTCGACCTGGATCGTGCTTTATCAACCATTTTGTTTCGGCTGCTAACTGTGCCTTTGTCCTCAACCCTTAAGCCATCTGTAGCCCGGATACTGTTTCGCCTTACCAGTGGGGTACTGCTGCGTTGTTCAGATATGCTTTTACGTCTTGGTCGTTCTGGACTATTTCTGCGGCTGCGTGATTTGCTTGGTGACTCTGCTACACTCTTCCTTCTAGAACCAGGGCTGAACTGGCCTGATTTGTCACTTGAACTACTTCTACTGGACTTGTCACTTGGACCGCTACGCCCTAACCTGGAATGAGGGCTTGCACGATTGGGTCTTGGTGTCTTTGATCTGGGACTAGATGTACCAGACTTGGAGCCTTTGTCTCCATCTTTAGAAGCGCCAAAATCACCATGCCTCTGAGATATGCTGACAAGCTCTGCAGAGTCCAGGGATCGGCCATCTTCACTTACAACATCACTACCATCAGCTTGGTCTCCAGAGATGGATGCTGTTCTACCAAACAACATCTTTTGGACAGTTTTTTCTCTACTTGGCTCTACATTTTTACCTCTACTACCTTTCTTGATTGGTTTCTCTTCTGGCTTATTTTGTTGTCCCATATTTTCAAACATAGCGATCTGTGGTAGTTTTTTACTGGTTTTTTTAACTGGGTTTTTGGTTGGCTTGGGTTTTGTTTCTGGCATTGCTTTAGCAGCAGTGCTTTTGGTTGGCCTATCATAGCCAGCAGCTCTTGGTGCTTTAGGTTCTGCAGATTCCTTTGAATTTGAAGATACATTTTTCTGTGAAGCTTTGGTGCGAGGTAAAGTGTGAGATATGGGGGTAGATGATTGTTCAGTGTGTTCTTCTCTCTTGAAAGTATATGGTTCTTCTTCAGTTGACCCACGTAAATTCTGAAGCCTTTGGGAAATTCTGTTCGCCTCAATGGGGCGAAATAATGATGTTTCCGAATGGTTTACGTCTTGCTTAAGAGGTACATATCGGGGTGGAAAGATATCCCTTGCAGAATTTTCATTAGGCTCCTCATATCTATTGCTAAACCTAGACACTCCAACACTTTGTGGCAATGAATTTGTGCCAATCACTGTGCTGTCCTGATAAGAACTTTCTACAGGACTTACAGGACTCACAAATTGAGACGAGAAGTTCTCAATGGCAGGGGACTGAATTGAATCTGTAGGAGAAGCAATCTGCCCATTATCAAGAGCTTTGCTAGTGTCAGCCTTATCATTCTCCAAGAATTTTTTACTGATCTGATATTTGTCTTTTGTTGAGACTGACAACCGAGCTTCAGATGCTCGCTTGCTTTCTTCCAGGAATTTGCGTGCTCGACTAATTCTATCAAGTGCACCTGCAGTCTGGCTATCCATGGTTCCACCAAGTGCTTCAAACTGACTTTCTATTTCTTGTCTTTTGTTCGAAAGTGGAAAATCTGGTACATCTGATTCCTCAACATGAGAACCAACAGGCGATATTGGAAAAGATGGGGATGCAGAATGTGTCACAGATGTTGGGAAAGTAGGTGAAGGTGAAAATGTAGGGGAGATCGGGAGAGTAGGCGAGACTAATGGAGAGCGTTGGCGAGAAAAGAGTGATTCCCGCTCAACTTGAGCAGCACCATTAACATGTCCATTGGTACTCAGACTAGATACAAAACTGGGCCTTGAAAAGAACCTCTCTTGTGGCACAGCACCTGGAGTCTCCTCCATAACCCCTCCAAAACTGGAATATGATGTAGCCACTGCAGGCTGCCTCTTCAGGAGGCTTTCCCTGCGACTTGAGAAACTACTTGTCTGAGGCTGTTGATCCTCTACAGGCACACTTGCATATCCTCTTTCCTTCAGCATCTCACGCACTCTCAGCAAATCACTGCTTGCTTGCCTAGATTCAAATGGTGGAGCCACAGGAGTGTATTTCTTTCCCAAAGTGGAGGTGGAAGAAACTGTTGAGGACTCAGTGTTTCTGAAAATGCCTGATGATGCCCCAAATCCTGCTGGTCTGTTCTCTGCAAATGGGTTCCAAGGCCCCATAGAGGCACGCTCTTTACTCCGTTCAAGAATACTGCCTAGTGCACCAGCACCAGCACCACCACCTAATGACATACGGCCAGGAAAGGATGGAGCAGCTTGTTGTTGAGGGCGACTTCTGGTAACCATTGGGCCTTGACGCATCCTTTGCAACCTTGCTTGTAACAGGGATGACCCTGTGCCACCTGACTCTTTCATATCTGCAATAGGTAAACATAAATGTTAAAACTGGTAACTGTGGTGTAGTTTATTTTCTTTGCACTTGGAATCACAAATCACATATTGAGGATTATTAAGGCATATTACATCATAGCATAAAAGTGCATAGTTTTTTTCTTTACATGTAAATAAGTTAAATCAAATGTTGAAATTGCTATACATGTACTTTAAATAAAAGATTAAGAAGTTGAGTAATTCTGAAATGGCACCTTATTATATAACCATAAACATGTCTTTAAATATTTCAATAAATATTTGTTAAGGTGAACTCCAATGTTATTTATGTATCTACTTTATACAGCAAATTACACATTTTGAACATAAATTGAAATAAAGCATACAGAAAACTGGTATGCTGGTATTACCTATCAGGTAGTCCTATATAGGTTAACATATTGCATTAACACCAATAGTTTATCGTATTATAGCTAGCTATATGAGGAATGAACGAACAAAATGACATTCAGTGTATGTACTTGGTTGCTACTTTGTGTCCAAACTATTGAAGTCTGACTTTCATTTGTTTAAAATTCTAATTTAGTTCCAAAAGTTAAAATTTCACAGACCTCTGCAAGTTGGAAATGTCAGACAACTATGCGTATACCAAACAAAACACAAAGCAAAATATTGTGAAAAGTGTGTTGGAATGGAACCCGCACATATCCATAGTAACACTCATACCTTCACCTGTGAAAAAATATGCAATAAGAACCTTCGAGGTTAAACTCAACAGGTTTTCAGACTGGTTAACATAACAGTTATAGATGGCATGGACAGTTTTGGCAGGTACATGTATTCTCCTTTGTTTTCATATATTTGTTTTTTATCCCTGGACGATAAACTGACAATGGCTTTTTAAAAGAATTGATTAAAGTCATCACCAGGCAGACAAGTTTTGTTCTAGACACATTAAGGTGTGCCTAGAGTTTAAATACTTCCATACATACACACAGGTAAGTAGGTCATGCTTTCGACCTACATACATGTATGTATGAAAAAGGCTTAGTTCTGGTTCACTCAAACCACCTTGATTTAGACCTAGCACACCTACATTGCACCTAAGTATGTCTTACAAGCCCTATACACCCATGCACAAGCAACTAAGAGAGTACAAAGACTTTTGTGATAAATTATAAATAATAATGGCACTACTGATGCGTTGGCACTCAAATGGGAGTGAAATGGAATTAGGATACATAATAAAGTTAAGCATGTTGTATCCTTACTAAACAGGATTGAAACATGGTAGAATACTTCAGAATGAGGGAAAAGGTTAACAGCCACTTCTTTAGGCAGCGTGTCTGTCCTATATTGTATGAATTCAGTCACTGAATTTCTATTAGGTTTCATAAATTCTGAAATTGAAGCCACGCAGCTTGTAGTAAAGACAAACTCTACAATTTCTCTGTGAATTTGTGAAATCAGGCAACCATTTTAAGAATATTGGCAGTGTTTTTCACTATCAAATATTAACAGGATTCTCCTTATCTTTAATTTGTGTCTTTAATTTTTTTATCAATACCAAAGCCATTTAATTAATTATCATCATAACCTCATTGTTCATCAAGTTTTACATTAATTTTTATGCAATTTTCTACTGAAAATGTAGAGGAAACTGCTTTGGGATAAGTAGTGTCATTCAATGATGCTTAATATTTTCTTACGTAGGAAAAAATAATTGTATCAATAATATAAGCTGCATTTTGCAATCTTTGGAAATTAAATATTCATTAAGTTCAGCTCGTGCCATCTTCCTCTACCTGAGAATGTCTGTCAGCACCCTGCGGATCATTTTGGGTACCTCGGGCTCTGCCCAGTTTCCTCCCACCATAATGCTGGTCGCCCTCATATAAGCAACATACTCGAGTACAGAGTAAAACACCAATCTAATAAATAAATAAATTACCTATTCAAATACTTTGTATAGCTGTCAGCAGACAAGTAGTTCCATAAAGTGATCAAAATAAAGCATGCAATGGTCCAGAGAGGTATTTAATGGCATGAAGAAAATTTGAACATTCCACTGCCTTTGCACAACTGGAGAGCAACTTAACTTTAGTAAAAAATTTTTAACAGCAAGCATATGTGTAGCCTGCACACAATACATACTTCCAGACGAAATTATCTAAACATCAGTGCAGAAAAATCTTGCCTACATATAGTGAATCTGCACTTATTACCTCTATACATCTAACTGATCTGTTTACACATACAAGAAAAAGGAAACATGTTTTCATGAGCCTATCGTAATAAGAAAGGACACCAGTCATGTGATAAATGAATCTCCAAGGTTTACCCATTTATGGATGTAATATAGATATAGTAATGCTAATAACTGCCCTAAAGAAATTCTAACACATTCTATGTGGAGTTTTTGCTGTAGATTTGAGACTGTCATATAGATATGTTTTTGACAGGAGTTCTTCTAAACAGCCAGGACGGTCACTCAGAGATTTGTTATGGATATATGCTACTTAGTCTGCCTGCATACACATAATTCCATACATGTAGGCAGTTGTTGATCTGGACATGCAGATAACTACATGTATGTATTTACATGGCACTGCGTTCACATCGTTTAAGTGCTCTGAAGTTTTGAAACAAGACAGTTCAAAAACTTTAAAGTTTTAAAAATAAAAAGATTATAACGTACCACAGTCACAGACTTATGTGAACAGAAAGGGTGCATGAAGAACAGTTTTGTGTTTCAAATGGGGGTGGGTGGGTTTGGGGGTACAGTGGAGGTGAGAATGGATCTAACAAGGTTGATTAAGCTATACATGTTCTGACAAATCATTCCTGCCAGCCCTTATGTCCTAAGGTTCAAGACAATGCTGGAGGATATAAAGGTCAAAGCAATCAAAAGGTAACAGGTTGGCTATGTCTGCTGGCCCGTTTATATAATAGCATTGTATGACTGGAAAATGGCTGTAAACATAATCTGCATGCAAAAAAGGGTAGAAAACATCCCTATGAAAAACACAGTATAAGCAGTAAGAGGTTGGAAACTTCAGCAGTGTATTTAAATGAGACCTTCCCCAACACTATATCTTAGACCACTGTTGCACTACATATGTACAATGCTCCAAAACCAGTTGTAGGAATGTGAAAACATGCTAAAACACACACACAAAAAAAAAGAGATCTTTAATGTGAAAAAAGCATCCTACATGTATCTAGCATGAAATCCAGAAACAATGGACATCCCGAATAAAGTGCATTTTTTGTGTAACATGTGCAAACTCATCTCACATACCTGCCAAAGCACAGCAAGTGCAACATAATGTACATAATGACTTGCAATTACGAGATATGAAAGTATTAATGTACATGTAGTCTTCAATCCTAAGACCAGTTTTCAAAAAAAAAAATAATAACTAAATAAATAAAAAAAACAGTTGTGTGAATGTATTCCTTTTAATTACACATATGTATGAAGCCTTAACCCAAGGTTAAGTAACCTAAACAAAGACACACTTGTAAAAGCATATGTACAGCAAAGCTGAAGTTTTGAGAAGAGAACACTGAGCAATTTTTTTTAACTAAAGCACATCATTTTATGGATATTGTACTGTCCAGACACTAATAAAATTTATCTAATGATTTAAAGCATGTGGCCACAATCTATTTGATACATAAATACTACTACTTCAAGACCTGATTTTTCCGACTTTGAATATAAAAGAAAAATTTACAAGCTCTCTTGAACACATTAGTGTTTGAGCTTTTGCATAAGTTTTTGCATGCACTTAGCTGCAAACTTTAGGAATATGTGCAGCACTCCTCTATACTATACCTAAAACCCAATTGATATGTAAAATCAGAATTTCACAGATGTATACTTTGTCATTTAGAATAGAATGTGAGCACTAACTGAAAAAAAATAAAGCAGGCAGTATGTTTCACACAAAATTCAAAAAATGTCACGGCTGTTAGCAAAACAAGTATAAAACTAGTTGATGGATTTTCTTTTAATAGCAACGCGAGAGCATGACGACCCATGTGCCTTTTCAACCCTGAATCTTTCTGCAGGTAAACTGCCCTGTACTTCAGTTGCATGCTTAAACCACATTGAGGCAGTCACCTGCTATGAAATGTCCCAAGGTCAGATAAGTGTATAAATACCTACAACATGTACATTCTCTAATGAGAAAGTTGATTTCTTCATAATAGTGATGTTGTAATATGTTATGTTTGTATTGCTTATTTCATGTTTGGGAGTACATGTGGGTAGATCAATTAACTACATGATATGTTCATGATATTACACATGTGACTTACAGTGTATACTTTGCCAGCATCAAGTACATAGTCCCTGGGGGCATAGTCTATCAACTACTGACCACATGTATAGCTAAGTGGTAATCAACAGCACGTACTCCTAATAAGAATCTGGATATCCCCATGCATCCCTTATCAGAACAAAATCTTTTCAAACATTATTCATTGCCATATTTATTCTAACCCTTCCATGATAAAATAACAAAACTTTTGAACACTGAGACTGAGCTTTTGTTATCTAAAATCAAGTAGCCCATGGTTTCATGATGGTGCAGAAAATGACAGATTAAGGACTCTAGACAAGAGTCATCTTCAATGAAAAATATTTCTCATTTCATTTTTCAGCCTGGTACACATGGATAATATATATACATATGGCAACAAAATCCTTATCAGATCTGATTTCTTGTCACTGGTTTAGTAAGGTTAGATATTTGATATTAAAAAGATTGGTGTTAAATGTGAACAAAAACACAACATAAATAACTTATAATTTTGTGTGAAAGATTAAAAGAACCACATTCACTCACCTTCAGACATGATTGATACTGGTTGAAATCCACAACTTCCAGCAGAATCCCCACCTCGAGCCGAGTCAGTGTCTCAGGAGAATTTACTTCGCTCGCTGCCAAAAACACAAAACACCACTCCCACGAAAGGTTACAAACGGCTAAAGTTTAAACCGCGAAAAACTAAATGGCAGGAACCTGTCCCTGTACTTCATGGCGAGTTTAAATGACAGATTGACTTAGGTTAAGCAAATGCCCAGAACAGGGTAGATTTTTTTTTTTGGTTTTCCTTTTCACAAGAAAAATATGTCCCTTTTGATCGAAAGTCAGTATCTGAGAAATCTCACACAGCGAATAAGATCAAACGGGCCTTTGAGTAAAGTTCTTGATTATATGTGACACAAAAGTTTACATTCAACCTAAATATTTCTTGACAAAATATAGGATATTAAGCTGTCTCTCTTTAGAGATATATTCACAGGTTCACAAAAGTTTCAAAATGAACAGGTGCCCTTCTTGCTGAACCTCAGGTGATAAACTAGCAGAAGGTTTAACTGTCTAATATACACAAAATCACCTGATGACTGTCACACTTCTTAAATGGTTGGTCTGACAGATGTACATGTAGTCTAGCAACAGCAGATTTTCCACCTGTACACAAGTATGCATCAAACCTCATATGTGTACACGAGCAACAAAGTTTCAGTTCACTGTCACAGTTTCATAAATGTGACGATCAGAATGTTGTGATCCTTGTAATCCTGAAGATCGGAGCATAAACAAGCTGTAATGGGTCCACAGTCTTCTAACAGTTTAAATTTGACACAGCAGTGTGGAGGAAATAACACACATTCCCTACAGCAAAGGCCCTTCTTCAATGGTACATGGTGAATTCCCTATGTCAATACATTTAGACATGAACATATGCGGCACTTGCTCACTGAACATAGGGGTGACACAGCCTACCCTGAATATAGTTAACCTGTCCTAATGCATCTGGGACCACTCAAGTGAAACATGTCGAGGCTAGTGCATAACCTCCAGCATGTGACAGTCTGAAAGACATGTTCCACCTCACAAAATGCATCACAATGTCTAAGCCGGGGTATTAAATCTTCAGTGCTCAGAGACCAGTCCACCAAACTTTACAAACACTTTTTCCCTCCAAAACTTATGGTGCTTGAAATTTGCCGAGGGTTATTTAGTGTCACCATGTAAAACAAGATACACGCATTAGAAAAATACAAGTTCAGATACACTGTAGTTCGACAATGTGTACCAAGCAGTTCCACCTGTAACAATGCACTAAATCCTGATGCCAATATCTCTGTTTTCCTTCTTAATCCTGCATGGGGCACATCACTTAACTTTACACTGAAGTCCTGTATGAGGTATGTCAATGGTGGGAGTCACGCTAGGAAAGCCTTGTAGCTGTTTTGACAACTTGTGGTCATAAAAAGAATATAGAACAAGTCCAGGCAGATGGCCACTGGTGCAAAACAGATCTTCTGGTCTACATTGGACTCCAAAAAGTGACCAGCTGGACAATCCGGTTAGACTTAGGCCACTTCCTCTCCACACTTTTGAGCCTCAGCCTAGCCCGTGCAGCATGGCCGTTGAATTGAATCTACATACGTACCTCACATATACAGGTAGACTTCTATACAGGCCACCTACAGCCCAGCCTGTGAAATACTGTACAGTATTACAATAGACCCGCCAAACAAGCTTCACTTGTCACTGAGGCCCTCAGGCAAGATGAAATTAGCAACAGCATAAAGAGGCTCAGCGCATGGTGAAAAGAAAACTCGCTAACGACTTATGCGGCACAGGCGCGGCAAACGAAAACCTGTTGCACAAGAATTTTGCCACACATATGTGTGCCTAATGTTTCGATGTTTTAAAAAATAAATAATTTATCTATTATTAAGCTTTTCTAAATTTATGCAAGACAGTTTTTAGTCATAAGATTTAAGTTATCAGCTTACTTTGCATGACAATGTTTCACTTTCATTTTTCAATAATAAAACCTTATCAATTAAAATTCAAGCTTGGATAAAAATGTACATAAAAAGACCTTCTTGGTTTGTTAAATTTCTGAACATTTTAAAATGTGACTAAAACATGTAAACGTATATTAACATTATGTTGAATATATTAATTTACCATCATGTAATTTTTTTACCTGTGTAGCTCACACATTTATCACTGGAAAGGAGAAAATCAATTTAAATCTGAAAATGATATCATCAATTCCATTTCCTTGTTGCTTAATTTTTTAATCAATTTAACAGCACTGAAATGTTCATACACTGTTATAGATTGATCCAAAACTACTTCACAAAATTTTCGAAATCAAAGGAATTAAAATGTTATATGTTATCTTGCCACATCACAATTAAAAGAATTAATTTACATTTATTACCCTGTTACATTTCAGATTCTCAAACCATAAATATTTTACATCAATACACCACTCACATAACATAAAAGGGTCATTGTGTATTTACTGTACTCTGACCTACAAGTATAATCTTTCAGTAAACACTGTACCAGCACCATTGCAAGCACTGTTAATATGTGGGTGTAACGAAAAAAAAACCAATCCTTAACCAGAGTCAACCCATTTTCATTGCAAAGAGGGGGTTGGGAAGTTTCAAAGAAAGAGAACATGTAAATACTTTCACTATTTATCAGGGCCATTTTGGCTTTAATTCAAACCCAGACCAATCCTTCATCTCGGCAGTGCAGACAAAAAAAAATATATTTTATGTGAACACACCTCTAAAAAAGTCATTAATACAAACAAATACCCCACTCCCATGAAGTATGAAAGTACATGATTATGTACATAACAATATCTTATCCATAGAACCTGTACTTACACCGTGCCAAAGTTCAATACTGGTGGGCTGTTCATTACATGTTCAAGACACTTTTTCTTTATCTTAGTGTTTATATTCCAGTTTTTCAATTTTTTTTTTTAATTTCCCCATACATTTTGATTTTTTTTTTATTCCATTGGAGATAATTTGCACCTTATTCAATATTATTCCACTGATAGTTTGGTTTACAAGAGTAGGAACTAGACAGAGCCCAATGGAAATCAACACACTTTACAATATATCTGACAAACCTCTTAACATAAAGAAGCAACACAATCCTTTGGTGTTGGGTGTTGGATGTTGTGAATGCTTAACCCCATTGGTCAAAGATGGAAAAGCCATGCCTTGGATACCATAGCCAACAAGAGCCTTTTACATGTACTTGATTACATGTTTAATGTATGTTCCTTCAATTTACGCCTATTCCTGCTTTACATTTATGCATCCATTTAACTATTTCAAAAATTTCTACACACATACAAAAAAAGGTAAAAAAGCAAAGAAGAAAAATATGGTGTATGTGTCTATAAAAGTTAAATTATAAACTAAGTGAGTGGATGTTACATAAATCTATACTTTCTAAAAGCTTAAAGGAAAAGACCTACAAAAATCAAAGTAGGCATCACTAAATCACTTAAAACTATGCATAAATATACTTTCATTTATTTTTTTAGATTTTTTTGAAGGGAGTTAGGGCATTTAAAAATTTGAATGCTATGGTGGGCTTTATGGACCTTACTATCAGTCTCGGAACTCTTACATCACAGGGAGTTTTTCCAATCACGACACTGAATGTTGGAAGAAGTCTTTTTACCCACGAGTAAAAGACTACTGATAAAAGATTCCCAGAAATTCCTTCCTTCTGGTGAACGTCAAGAAAAGAGGTGATATGACGTCACAGTTTACCTAGATACTGTCAGTATGGCTTATAAAGCCCACCGTACTATTCAAATATTTGAATGCCTTTCAACACTTAAAAACATCTGAAAAATAAATGAAACTATTTTTATGCACAGTTTTCAGTTGTCTGTACGAACCGTACTTCACATTTTAGCTTTCTTTTACTTTAATGTTCAGTATCTTTTCATTGTATGACTATATAGCTTATGTAGGCCTATAATGATAATTTTCACAATTTACAACTTGTACATATGCATGTACTTGTATATGAAGTTGATATGTTTCCATGAATAAATTTGCTTGCTGCAGAGGTATTACCACTTTACCATCCCGTACAGACTAGTATACCTGTACAAAATGTATGTAGCCATCCACTTGAAGGCAGTCATGAGGACACTGGAAAGCAACAAACTTAAGCTTAAGACCTGCTACCTTTAAATCTTGGCATGTATGTATGAATTAGAATCTACCTGTTCTTGAAATTAATGTCTCAATTCAAATTAGACTTTATTAAGACACTTGGTTCACAAAGTACACTTAATGTCTTTATATACACGTGATGTACAGAATATACACATGTACAGACCCCGTACCGTGACAGCCAGCATTAAAAGCAGAATCCGCCGATGCCCTAACAGTAATTACACTGAATATATTAATCTAGATGAACATCATGGAAGAAAGCTTCATAGAAATGGGCCTCAGGCTCACGCTTTCAGATTATTAGTATAGTTTGGCCATGTTAGGTGATTAAACGGTTATGGTATTTTACTTCCATTAAGTTTAAAATAATTTGTACAAATAAAACTTATATATTTTTCTTGTTCAACTTTGACACTTAATTTCAGCACTTCATGGCTGCTGCTCCAGTGGCAATGGTAGGGCTTTAGCTCAGACTTGTAAATGGTCATAATCAAATTGTACATTACAACACTCAACAAAGTATGGCTAAAGGGACGTAACTTCCAGTTCACGTAGACTCGTTGCTCATTCAGAATACAAGGGACAGTGTATATAGCTTTACTGTGTTACATGTACAGCAACTTGCAAAATGGCAGTACAATGTCACAGTTCCAGAGGACCAGTTAACTGTTTATGAGAGACAAAATTCTTTCTTATATTACTCAGTTTCAGCACATTATAAAAACACAATGCTACATTAATGCTATGTGGCTGGTTGCTCGTCGCGAGGTGAAATGGCTTTATACAGGTGCTCATGTTGGGACTCTGGGTGAAACTTCAGGTACATGGGAAGCCAGACAGAACTGCAATTAATCATTCCCTGTCTCTCTTTCTTCTTCTAATCTACGGGAAAACCACAAGATGTGTAATAACTGGATGAACAAGTTAAAACATCCACATGACTGACTCAGCAAACTGGTTTTGTAATTGGCCTTGATAGAAATTATGAAACTTTTCAAGGTATATCTCAATGTTCTTAAAATTCTTGACCAATGAAATCTTTCTGCATCAGTTCAAATCACATCAATGTTGAATTTTTCCATAAAATGAACAGTTGACAGCCTCATAAACACAGCTATACGTATATGTAAGAGCTGATGACACATACACGTACAAGCATGGCAACTTGTCTTACCTTACTCAGTACAGCGTTTAAATTCATGGTACAGTACATGTACATGTAGGTTTCAACAGGTAACATTAAATGTCATTACATTTTATCACATTATGCAATGTCTCACATTCTGATTTATCAGCTAAGTGCCACTACCAGAAGTTGCTATATACCAGAAGTTGCTATGGGATCTTTTGACAACAGTGCCACTCCCAGAAGTTGCTATATACCAGAAGTTGCTATGGGGTCTTTTGACAACGGTGCCACTCCCAGAAGTTGCTATATACCAGAAGTTGCTATATGCCAGAAGCTGCTATGGGGTCTTTTGACAATGGTGCCACTTCCAGAAGTTGCTATACACCAGAAGTTGCTATGGGGTCTTTTGACAATGGTGCCACTTCCAGAAGTTACTATATAACAGAAGTTGCTATGGGGTCTTTTGACAACTGTGCCACTACCAGAAGTTGCTATAAACCAGAAGTTGCTATGGAGTCTTTTGACAATGGTGCCACTACCAGAAGTTGCTATATACCAGAAGTTGCTATGGGGTCTTTTGACACTGTGCCACTACCAGAAGTTGCTATAGAGTCTTTTGACTACATAAATTTTTGACAATTAAATCTATTTAAATAATGGTTCGCAGTTGGAAAACTACACGCTAAAATTACTTCAAGTGCACCCATATTAGCTATGGGAAATGATCTAAAATTTTGCCCATGACAAAGTTGCACACTTGTCTCAATTATAAGAGTTCTATTGATCTTTGGAAGGTGTTTTGAGGTTTCTTTGGAAGGTATGACAATACTTCAATGAAAAATGGAAGTTTCAATAACATCGGTAATATGTTGATGACACTTTGTTACAACAGTTTATGCGTATGAACAGAAAAAAAAGGTGTCCATGATGTTTTGACTATCATCTCCATAAAAAGCCACACATAACATTTATGAGCAACATCTATGGAGGTGACGAGTGCTGAAATGTATCAAAATAAAAACCATAAAATATATATGCTGTAGCCAAATCAAAAAGCTGAATGAATAACATAAGTTTAAATCACACAAATTTCATCATAAAATTTCTCTCGTTCCTATTTTTTTTTCCTGTTTGTTTTGTCCACGAAACCTGATCTGAGTCACTACTGTCACAATGCTGAAATTCAAATTACATGATATATGCAGTAGTTCCTTGATCCAGTGGCATTGTTTCTTCTGAAGGCCAGCAGGCATCAGTATTCGTTTATTTTACATACATGTACATTTAGGTTAATAGTGCAGTCTAAACAACAAATAGGCATCATCATAACAACCATCCTAGAGTAAAAATAAAAACCAACAAAAAACTTAGCATACCAAAACTATTTAATCTAATTTCATACATAGTTGTAAAGTTGTAATGTGAACACTGTGAGCCAAAGGTAAATGCAACAAAAATATACAACAGTCAATGATTAATCAGGACAACAGAACCGGTGAACACAAATTTACACATGTAAATTTAATCCATGGCTGTTATATTTCAGAGACAGTAAGAGTCATTTCTAAATTATAGCATATGACAAAACCTCTAGTCCGTGGCACATGATGAAAACAAATCACCTTTTACATGCAAATATATTCTTTCACATATTTTTACACAATTTCAGTTTATCAATCACAGAAGCTGAAATTATTTCTTTTCCATGCCTAAGGCAGAACCACCCTCCCAGCCTTTCACTTATTTTATTTGATGTTTTACACAGTACTCAAGATTATTTCAATTATATGACAGCGTTATGATGAACTGGCAGAACCCAGGGGAAAGCCACGCCCACCCGCAGGTAGCTGACCGACCTTCCCACCTGTGGCCAGCATGAAAAGGCTCTACAAGGCTACATTTAGCCGCGCTGGGAGGCTAACAACTTGGGCCACAGAGGACTCTCTCTAATGTTCAGACAAATCTGCCATTACAAGGATCATACTGTTCATACAGGTATATGCAGGATCTAGCAAAACCAGTAGGACCTGGATTCAGGCAATGATAGGGATTGATCATTCCTAGTATTACCTGACAAGTAGTGGAATTATTCCAGTTGTTACGTTATACGTAAAAAAAATGTACTTTCAAAACTTAGATTTGCAAGAAAAGGCTATCAAAGACCTGTAAGATATGTAAAACTTCAGTTCACAAAGAACTAAAGCATTTAATTTCTAATACGAAAAAAAAGAAAGAGACGTCAAGGTCATGAATTTTATGGTAATTAACACACATTCAGAGCATCAGCAAATGGAAAATCCCCTTCAAGTTATTGTGCCTTACACATATGTGCAAACCTGACCTAAATAAATGCAATATTTCTTGAGATACCACCCTAATATTTACCCTGACACTAACTTTAATAAACACAAGACTAAGTCATGAGTTGTTAAAGTTCTGGTAATTAGTATGCATACAGTACATCATCATTGATGGAACATCCCAATCTTGTTATTGTACTTCACATGTATGCAAAACCTGAGTTCAATACAAGCCATATTTTTTAAGATACCGCCCATAAAATTTGTTGGACATCCTTGACGACGTTCGTGTCAGATATGACAGAAGCTAACAAATATCTATTATTTCTTTCATTCTGATAAAACATGCATGAACAACAGAAGACAAAACAATGTGACAAACCTCTTTAATTCTGAAGATACTATGCATATGTAAACATTAAGATATATATTCTTAACATTTCAATAAATATAAACAGTCAGGAATTCATTCAATTTATTCTTTAAATGATCAATATCTTTAGAAGTGAATGATATCATTTCAAACTGCTCAACACATTGAACAAACTTTTATTGAATAAGTGGAATGTCTGTCTACATATACATGTACACACCATGCACAACTGTTTTATTTGTATGAAAAAAAATTTTTCTTTAATTGGGCATGCAACGAACAAAATCTTCCAAACAAAGATTACGGCAGTGGAAAAAACTTACAAAGTACACACAAAGGCAAAACTTACATCCAAAGTAGCTTAATGATGATGATAATGTTACATATAAATATAAATCAAGAGAATATGAACTGTGCTGGAAGTACAGAGCCAAACAGAGCATGATAATAATACTCTAATGAAGAACTGAAATGATCATGCAAGTTACTAACACTATTAACATATTCTATGAGACAATTTTCCTCATCAGTGTAAAATGATCAAGAGGATAAAGGTAACTGTTTCATGGTTATGTCCATTACTGTTTGTAAGGTAGAGTGCATGTACTTACATGCATAGTGATACCACTGTATCTGAAGAGCAACTGTGTCAGACTGCTGTAAAGGGACATCACTTCGTAGTCTTTTGCACAGAAATTAATGACTTAATAATGGTATTATTTCAAAATAAACACAAGATTAAAATTAAAATTAAGATGATGGCAAAAGAATGTGTACTCACCCAAACTTTGACTTTGATCAGAAACCTGGTTGTGTGATTTGCTCACTACTGATGTGATGTTGAGTTTCTGGGAGTCTGACCGTTGGCGCGAATTTTGTGAAGATTCAGGTCTTTCATTTATAATATCATCAATGGAGGTAACAGGAACAGGATCTGCTTGATTTTGAAAAACACCAGTACTGTTTTTACCACTTGATAGTGTAGACGAGATTTTCTGATTCGGAATAATATTAGTTTTATGCTGTGCTGCTTGAACACCACGATTATCACTGACTGAGGTTTTATGATCCACAGAATCCATCTGCAACGTGGTTTTGAAAGGAGGATTTTCAAACTTTGATATGTGTCCATTGCTTGAAGTCTGTTTACTATCACCATTAACTCTGACAGCTTGTGAGGTTGTGGCATCAGAATTTGACCCCATTTGCACAGAACTGCGGTAAGTTTGTTTTGATTTTGAATTTGGTACCTCTCTTGCTGACACATTGTCCGCCTTTCCCACAGATGATTTTCCAGAAACATTTAAAGATACTTTTCTCCCTTTCCCTGGAATATCATCTGGTTTCTTTTGCTCAAATGTTTGACGTAAAGCTGAAACCTGTGGAATTTTGTAAACAATCTTCTTGGGTTCTTCTTTCACCATTTCATCACCATTTCGTTGGATATGTCTTGGATGATTGGAGACCTGCTTGTTGCTCACAGCCTCACGTACAATGTCCTTTTGACCTCTCTCTGTTGGGAAAGAGGATCCTGAACTGTTTGTTGAGGTAACAGTGTTCATCTTCATACTCTGTAAATCTTTTGATTGTACATGCACATGATTTTTAACCTGACTGTTTTTGGCACCACCATAATTTGAGTTCGACTGTGAGATATGATTGCTTGGTTTTTGTTCAGTCAGTGATACCTTTACCCTGGTTGTCTCACTATTCTGAGTGGAAGTTTTTGGTCTGTTGGAATCTGCGATTTGGTTACCCTTTTGCACATTTCCTGACCAAACAGAATTGGACAAGTGGTTAACATTTGTTTGCTGCACTGGAGCTTGTGTTTTAACAGATGGCTCGGAAACATCCTCCTTGATCACAGTATTCTCCTGAGTTGCTGCACGTTTCCTGTCTATTGTCTGTGTTCTGGAGGGTTGCTATGAACAAATCAAAATCAAGGGGTTAATAAAATAGTTACATTTGTGATAATTCAATTTTAAAAAAACTTTTTCCCCTCCATTACTTATGCTTCAATTTCAAATATATTTTGATGTCCATTGGACAACAAATATGAAGACCTCTAACACATCAAGAGATCCAAATAACAAGTGGTATGTTTTTCATACATGTAAATACAGCTCATTATATACCTACACCCAACTCATTACCACGCTGCTGGGAACTGCTGGTTGATACAGTTCAAGATTTATAGGTGGATTGGTTGCAACCAATGAGGTTGCAGGTCACTGATTTTGGCAGCCGCTTTTACAGAGCTCTCACACAGAGCCGAGATCGGCAGATTTTTAGTGCTGAGTACGTAAAGTGTTAAATTCGAGGCATGTTGGGAAGACTCGGGCGTTGAGTTGTCGTGACTTTGTCCTGGCAAGGTCATGCTGATCTGGCCCAGTCCTGGTGAGTCAAGTTTTTTTTTTAACATTTTGAAAATTTTGAGTACTTGTGCTAAATCATAAATATATCATGGTGTAGTCATAGAGCCGTCATTGTACTCAGGACTCTGTCATACAAGTTGTGCTGCAGTCCCAGTGTTGTCGTAGTATGGTCATATTGTCGAAATGGTTTCTCGATTTGGGGGAAGCTCATGCTAGACTCGTACGTTAATCCTAGAACAGTCGTGACACTGTCGTAGTACAGTCGTACCACTCCTGTATACATGTTGAACACTTGTGGATTAGTCGTATTGTTGTCGTCATGTCGTAGTGTTGTCGTACAATACTCCTGGGTCTGTCTCTTCTGTTTCCTGCATATTAGCATTGCAGCTAGGGCATCGTACAAAACAGTCTCTTCCTCACCTGATTCTGTCAACATTTTAACAGTAGCCATTTTGAATAAAGATGATCAAATGATTATTGTCTAATATCGTTGAGACGTCCTACTCATGGAGCGGTCGTGCATCTGTTCTACTACACTCTTATTTCATTCTGGTCTGGTCTGGTCAAAGAAAGGTCAAAGTTAGTTGGGAACAAGTCATGGCTGTATCTTCCCACTGTCCTACTACAGTCCTATCTCATAAATGACCAACCAAGACTAAGCCCCGATTAAACAGGACTGCAGTAGGACTATACACAACAACAACAACCGGAGTAACCACCATTTTTTTCACCACTAAGCCAGCCTCCAGTCCTGAGATAAATCGGCCTCGTGGGAGAGCTACTTTAGTCAGCAAGGGAAGGAGGGGGTGTAGATTTAGTTTCAACCACCTCAACCATAAACCGAAGTACTCTCGTACAGGTAAAAAAGTCTTTGGTATGCAATGAAACAGTCCCGATGGAAAAAAAAGATCAGTTACAATCAAAGATTGTGAGTAGCAATGCATCCTCCCTCCCTCTAAAACTATCCTTCGTATAATCACATACAGCATATCACTGATCATCATGTATACTCATGTATACTTAGTGAGTAATATGCAGAGTTTTAAATGTTTGGTACACCAAAATATATACCAATCACAAGCTTCTCACACGCTCAAGGTAACCTCTGGGTTTCATAGTGATCTTATTAGTTCTGAATACCTACCCAGATACCATAAAACATAGAGACTGAGGGACAGAGTTGGCAGTCCAATATTTCCAGTCTCAATACATGTACAGCGCAGATGAAATTGTTATGGTCATTGTGACCTGTGAGTTTTGAAATCTTGCTCTTCGCAAATATAAACCTATTACTGACTTACATATTTTGAACAAAGAGATGCACAGATGAACAAACATCATTTTGTTTGCCATGTGCCAATGCATGTACTTAAAAAAATCAAATTTATTGATTTTATGTTTGTTACCTGAGAGAAGCACTGCATGCTTCTGTTCATAAGTAGAGTCAATCGAGACTGGCTTGCCATGAGGTCTTTTGAAATCTGACGATACTGTTGCGTCCGCTTATCCCGCAGGCCCTCCAGCTGTTGACTAAGCGAGTTGAAACTCTCTTGCTCTGTCTTCATCTCTTGTTGAAGACTAGAAATTGTATCCATTAAGGCCTGAAAAATAATTTAAATTTTCAAATTTGCTAACTACACATGCTACAAGCAGAATAAGCTTACTCAGCTCACATCATTACTTAGATTTACATGTCTTTATTTGTTTGTTGTTCAACACCACACTCAAGAAATTAAATGCGAGATCTTGGATTTTAATGCTGAGAACAAATTGGGTTTTTTTTTTTGGTTCAACATTCATTTCAACAATGAGGTTTTGCAAAATAAAACTACATGTAATTAACAGTGATGTACATGTATATATATTAAAATAAAATCATGGAGACATAATGGTATCTTAAAATGAAATGTTCAAGAAGTTATATGTACATGTACTTCTGCTGTTCTCATCTCTAAGGAATCAGAAATAAGTCACAGGTATGTACAATGTATGTACAAAAACGTGTACATAACATAGCCATTACAATGTAAATGCAACTAATATATCGGTAAACTTTTCCCATCATTATTTCTGGCGCTTTTTATGTTTAATGGTACAGAAAACAAAGTTACATATGCAAATTTTAATTATGCCAGGTAGTCACTTATTCTTCCCTTCACCACATTACAATGATTCCTAATTTTTGTTTCTGAACTCATTAAAGTTTACAATTGAGTTTAATGAAAAAATCAGAAGGGCAAAAGTTTCACGTACTTTTTTGTGAAGGCAAGGCAGAGGATGGCCACCTTTACAAATCCTCAAAAAACACATGTCAACTCAAAATAATGTTTCATGCCAAATATACAGATGTAACACATAAGACTTGATGATGATGGTTTTTGAACTTGATCTGAGGTCAACCTGCATGACATCATCAAGCTGCATACAAAAATTTATCAGAATCCGACAATATTTGGAGCAGTTACCGTAGGGAAGCCAACAAGCAAAGGGAATCACACAATTCATTAAATTTGCAAAAGTCATGCACTGATAGAGTCATTTTTTAACTGATCTCGTAATCTACAAAGAGATCCTAAATATTGTTTTCACCAAACTGAGACAATATTTGGAGCAGTTACTTTATTTAAATGAATAGAGAGAAAATAATATGCCTTGTTAAAATTAGGATAAAAATATAATAATTTTCATCCTCCCAAATTTTGATAAGAAGTGCTCTCAAGGTTATTATTTGTAACAAAAAATAAAATATGAATGCAAATTAAAATCCAAAATCTTTTCACACAGAATGCTTATATTTTACAGTACATAGAGCAACTGAAGATGTAGTTCTAGACACTACACATCTATATTAAAAGTTGCAATCTGCCCAAAAGCTCTAAATGCTTAACTACATGTACAAATTATTAGTACCTAATCATTTTATACATTAAAACAGACTAACTGCTAAACTACAGCATGAAAGTACATGTGCTGAGAAACTTAGAACTCACTGTTAGGTAAAATATTTTCTAGAAATGGACAATGCTTCAGTAAAACGTACATGTAGGTTTGCAAGGACTGCTGTGAGACATCCCCATACCCCTACATATGACTGGAGAGGAATCCATCATGAGCTGGGCTTGAACTCATGGCTATCTTGTTAGTGAGAGGCTACTAGGTCATTGTTCTGCAGTATTGTGTTAATGCCTAGTAACCATTGGATACCCTTTGGCACAACATAAACCAAAACATGGTTTCATTACAGTGGATTCACATGCCAAATCTGAGATCTATCCCTCAAGTTCTAAGATGATGTGAGCAAAAAAAAGATGGACAAATCTGGTTATAAAGATATCCTAAGCAAACAACGGATTCACACTTCATGAATGAGTGTTGTATCGTCATCTTTAAATGCAGATATCTTGTGGAAAGGAAATACGAACAAAAAGATGAATGAACACAGGCAAAAAAGTAATCCCAAGCAAGGCCTCATCATAAACCAAATCTGAGATTAATCCATCTTGTCTGAAACAGTCATTAAGCAGAAACAAGAATTGGGACAGACAAGCTGAAACCAGTATACCTCCTACACTTCATGAATGGGGGTGTGAAAAACACAAATGGTAAGTGACAGAACTACTTAAAACTACCCTAGATGTACACTATGCATGTGGATGCTTACAACAACAGCCTACATGTATATTAGCATTACTGCATGCCTACATGCAGTATTGTCATTACATGCCTACGGATCAATACCTAAGTATTTTCTGCAGAAAAAGATAAAAACAAGAAATATGGCATTAAAAATTTTTTCTACCATTCTCATACACCACTCACCCTTGCTGGTGGCCACAAAGAGTAATCCACCTACACGTACATGTATAATATAAGGCATGGGAATTCCATTAACCAATGTACAACGACTCATAACACATGGCTATTCCGTGTATCCTTTCATACATTTATAAGGCACAGATATGATTTAACAAAAATATCTTAAAGTATCATCTTATCACAATGAACAAAATTATATGCTTTTGTCCAAACATTAAATTTGCCAGATAAGTAAATGTACTGAATGTTTAAATATGCTATTTCCGATACAATAAAAAGAAGGTTAACAGTTAGAGTACATCAATGAATCGACACAAACTACCAAAGTCTATTAACCTCATTAAACTACTCTAATTCCTCAACCTTTTCGCATATGAAAGAGCAATGGAATTTATGCACAGTTATAAGTTAATTTTGGAAACAAAACTACATTGGTTGGATTGGCCAATTTCAGGGGTTCACAAAAAGTGTGACAATGCCTTCAGAATATGTTTGAATAACCACCCTGCACACATGCAAAAAGCTTGAAGAATTACCATACTATATGTAACTAATCCTGACTAAAAATTAAATCCTATGACTGATAATTAAATATTATTCATCAAAATTATTTCACTGTATTTTAGAGAGAAAAAAGAACAAATAAATTCAGCTTTATAAAACAGTCACAGATTAAGCAATAGCTGGATTTGAACACATGACCTTCAATCTTGTGACATATGCCAGTGAAATTAAGCAGTCATACCTGTATTAAAATCTAAAGAGTTCATACAAGCATCAATGTAACTGTGATTCACTGAAAAACACCATCTGTTAAAGACAAAGCTACATGTATAATACTGACCTTAGGTTCCATTGATGAGATTTTCTTTGTGAATGTCTCATCATTGTATGCCAAAAGAACCGCCACAGCTACTGCGCCCCTATCGCCCGCCATCTGTGAATGGAAATAAATCTCATTAAATTCACTTAAAACATGACAAAAATCTGCTTTATTATGAAATCTGTATGGTTATTTAAACTAGTACAGTCACATGATAAATGTCTCCCGATATCAAACTACTGAAGCACCAGGAGGAACTTAGACCTTTAACTACGTATGTATACATGCTTATTACTTGTACTGGTATGTAGAGAAAAAAAATGTACTAAGATTATGGATGTCAACATTCTGATGATGACCCCTACCACCTACGTATGTACATGTGTACTTATATATATATACACATGTATGTGCACAAAAACAAAATGAGAAAAGTAAAATAAGGATAATGAATGCTAAGTCACCAATAATATGAACTTCCAATTTGTTACAACAAAATCTGAAATGAGTGAACTTTAATGTTGTAAGAGATACTTAGGAATCACTTTATATGCCATAAAAACAAAAGTGCATGTCATCAACTACATGTAAGTACCCGTACTTATGTATTTAATGGTTGATCACTTTAAAAACACATCCTCAAGTATCACAAGCTTGCAAATACTTCAACTGACATATACATCAATATACAGCAAAGTGATTAATATAAATAATAAAGTTTCCTTACTTTTTTTGTCAACACATACAAAGGTCACAATTTATCTGGATGATAAAACAACTTCCCCATAGCTAACATATACCTTCATAGCCACCATACACTTTTGTCTTCACCCACTGATACAGTGTATACATAAACTACACCTCATCAGTTTAATAGTGAGTACGGCATCTTTACATACATGTACTGTACAAGCATATACACTATAAGGTGTGCCTCAAAAATATAGTAGGGGAAAAAAACAACTGTAAATAGGTTATGGATTTTGTTTCTCCTCAGGCAAGATAGGATAATGATGAACTTCTCAGCACTGTTATGATGACTGCTACTTTCTTTCCCACAAATGAATTCCTGTATTCAATGATAAATGCTTCAACATCTGAAGACACAAGTTTTATTTATTTCAAAGGTCAGAAATAAGCTTGATGAATATTAATTCTTTCATTTAAAATCAACATCAAATGAGAACAAATTCAATTATTATACTTTTATGATCGATCTATCTTCAGCCAGTAGAAACATATACATGTATACGGCAAATTAAGATTAAATCAGATAACTGGGTATGTCAGCTTCAGACCAGGAAACAGACCATGAATACAAGAAAAGACACAGTCTTGTTCAGAGAAAGAAACAGTAATTATACATGTATTTGATTCTCCTCCCCCAAAGCTGTTTCCTGAATCACAAACACCTATGTGTGTGATCCGATCATCTCCACAGGTAAGCACAACATATTCCTACAAGTATTTACTTATTCTTCACGATGTCAGCGTAGAGCTGTAGAGAGAAAACAGTTCCCCCATTATTAAGTAACATGCAGGCTAGCCTACTTTAGAAGTTTTAAGGTACGAGTCTGAGTAACTGGACAGACTGATTAAGTGACAGGTAGTACGGCTTTGTGCAGGGGTGTATACCTACAAGTAGAAATGTCAGGACATGCTTTGAACTTCTAACTATGCCAGAGGAGTGGCCAGAAAGATTATTCAGGAACAAACTGGTCTCTTAGCCTCTAAACTGTAAACACTCTAATTTTTTATGTGAAATCTATCCTTTTCAAACAAAACCTAACATGTACCATGTAGAAGTGAAACTGGCACCCACATGTCATGGTAATGGCTTAGATAATGGCCTACTTGTTCATGTTTGTTTTGGATAGGTTAAGGCATTTATTATTCAATTCAGGCTGAATCCAGATTCCCAGATAAATACAGGTGTATCATCTGACAGAACTGTGGTCTTTGCAGAAAAATTCAAATTTATGCAGAAAAAAAAAAGTCACTCGAGTCTGGCACTCTGGGTAAATCATCCATGAGCAGTGTAATATAAACAATGTACAGTAGGACCAGCCTAATGTATGCTCATGCATATGAACTAACAGATGAATGGACCCACAGATCAAATGATTCCTAACAACTTGCTGCCATATTTACCAGCAGAAGGCATGCAGGTGTATAGCTACTTCATCCATACATAAAATAAATAAGTTCAGCTCTTTTTTCAGGTATAGATGGACAAATTTGAATACAAGTTATCCACATCACATATGTTGGTCTAAACACACCCATACACCAGCTGAACACTGCATTTGGAGAAAAATGTTTAGTTTCAGAATTAAGTTTATGTATCACAGGAGTTCCAGCTAGAAGCAGCACCTCACAAGCTTGTATTTATTTTTATTTACATGTATCTTACCATTGGGTTATCAAAGAGTGAGAAGTCAGAAAGTCACCTGACAAAAACCTGTATTGTTTGTCAGATCTCAAACACATGTATTCATAATTCATGTCTTTGAATGTCTCATGTAACTCAACATTGTCCAGAGGAGGTAATGGCTCAGGTGTCCTCCAGAGGTAAGCTTAATGTTTGCATCAAGCCATAAAATTGGCCCGGATATGGCTCTTGTGCTTCATGGTGTTAATTGCCAATCAATAAAGCAATCAATACAGGTGCGAACAGTGGAAACATAGGGAGATGGCATGAGTCAGGTGTTCCACTGGTTTTCACTCCACCAGATGCTACAGGCTTCCACATGTAGGTCAATCCATCCTATCAAAGGGTGACAATGGTATTAAGGTTTCACAATTTGTGTTCATTTGTCCTTGTCTCCTGCGAAATGTTACCTTGAGTATTCACTTCACAACTGTAGATGAATACCTCAAACATGAAGCAGTCCTTGAGTATACCAATTCTACATGTAACACCTTACAGAGTCCTTCATCAGCAGATAGCCTCTAATACTGCCATACTATAACACCGAGATGGATAAATGGATCTATTCACCTGTAAATCTATTTCATTGTTTTATTTATTTATTTGACTGGGGTTTTACACAAGAATATTTCACTTATACTATGGCGGCCAACATTATGGTGGGAGGAAACCGGGCAAGGCACCAGTATTTTAAGGAGGTAAAATAATGCACAGGAGCATCTGTACACTTCAAACTGCATTTTCCTGTACGTATAAGCCAACATTCTAAAAGTAAAGCTTGTAAAATACAAAAGAAATACATGTATGTCAACATTTATTGTTAACATGGCTGTGGTTTATCGTTGAAATCATACAATGAATGCAATTTACATTTAGATTGTGTTACGAACACAGACATGCTCTGAATCATGGCAAATGTTATACCTCTACTGGTAAAATATCTAATATGCATGTTTAATGTAAAATTACCAGCAGGCATACACACCAAAGCATTTGATGTATCTGAGGCATACATTTTATTTACTTTAGCTTCTGGTACAGTATATAAATAAACCTGATATATGCATGTAATCATTGCAATGATCAGCTATGAGTTTTATAAAACCACTGATATTGGCTGCAAAAAATGCTAACCCCTGTGTCTGTATTATCCACATTTTTTATAAATACTGCACACGTATGCATTTCAGTAATCTACATGTATTTAAGCAACACTGTACACTTACATCGACAGACAAAAATATGCCATAATGTGTAGACCTTGATTTTAGAATGAGCTTGCTGTTCATAACTTCTATAATCAACTTAGAAAAACCGAGCATCAGCAAACTGCAGCCATATCATTATCACCCTGCTTGTTGTCAAACATGGGATAAATACTAGTTTTATTAAAATTTGTCTATATACATGTACACGTAATATAAACACGTCTTAACAAATCAATTACTTACATTAATGCTTTGTCTACTTGTACATGTAATTTTACCATCTGCCTATAATAAGCCAGGCAATCATGGCAATAGGAGCTATGAAAAATGCAAGGAGTGCAAGTGTAATCTGTAACATATGGCAGCAGCACAGCTATGGGCTACACTGATTTGTGTAATATTTATTAATGGTAGACATATAATGGTATAATACAGCCATGTGTAAAAGCCCATGTAGCTATTATAGGCCTACAGGGTAATTATGTATCAAAAGCTTCATGTATCATTCTAAGAATCATCAAAGAACTTACAGTACAAAATTCCCATTTGGAAATTTAGTTGACCAAATTTCAGAGTTCAATATTGTAATGATCAAAGATCAAAATACAACCATTCCACCAATGTTATATACATGTACATGTAGTTAAATGTGTTACATAAACTAAGGAACACAGAATAGCCCTCACATGTACCTTTATGTCCATACCTGTGTTTATCTACCTGTACATATAGCTATCTAGAAGGATCAAGCCATATCACCTGACAGGGTACATCACCATATACATCTATATACACATGTGCTACTATCACATACTCTATACAGACAAGAAAACATCAGCCACACAGGGAAAGAAAAAATGAACAAACCTTACCTGTCTGTCGTTAAGAACCAGTATTTAAGGTCTGTTGTCGGTTCTGGCCAGAGGTACCATCCAGGCACTACTGGACGTGGCAAATCTGGGTTCTGGACATTACTGAGGGTCAGTGTTTAGTCAGCTGGTTTTACCTAGGATAGTCAAGGTGTGTTGTTGTGTCGCATATAAATGAATGCAGATAGGCAGGTTTAGGCTACACACAACGTAACTTAAGGCCAGGCTGGCCGCCTCACTCGATATACTCCAGTGAACCCTGGCACACATGTAGCCTGATACCACTGGTTAATCTGTCACCGGCCAGCCAGCCAGGCCAAGGAAGAATAATGCATATTTTATTTTGTCTACAAAACTATAGTATATAAGCTGGAGCTTACATACCAGGCTTTATCTGGATGAAATCTCAAAAACTCCATGTGTTTGTTGAGTACAGATAGACTGAAAGATTGGGGCAATGCCAATCCTGAAATTTCTATATCAGTTTGTGCACAGTGATGTGCTGGCACAGATACTTGTAGGTGTCACCCTGGTCCAGTTACCACATTTGCAGGTCTGGGCTTAGTATTCCTTCAACAAGGATAAACTGACAATTGTCATTTTTTAGGTATTATGTTGTCTTGGCTGGTCATGGTAACAAAGTCTGTTGAAGACTTCTACATGAAGCTTGACGGTCAAATTTATATGTAACAGTGGTTTCTGTTTACTACTTTTCTCAGTTCAAATTTAAACTATTATTCTCCTATATTTATGTATTTATATCTTTTTTTTGAATGGGTTAATGCTGTATTCAAGAACATTTAACCTATATGACTGCAGTCCAACTCAGGTATACGCACCAGGGCCTAATCTGGGTTAATTCTTGTATGTGGATGCAACCAGCCCTTCCTGACTTGCACCTAAAACTGACTCTTTGGAGCAAAAATTTGTTCTGAAAAAATAGGTAAATATACCCTATTCAGCCTTTCTGAGTACTGTCTGAAATCAAAACAAGGTACCTGTCCTTCCACACCTAGTTTAGGTCCTGTACACATGTACAAGGGTGAAGTAAGCCAATGCCCTTCGTCAAGTATATGACAAGTGTCCTGACATACTGTATAGCTGCAACCAATGAAATACCTTCCTCCAAACTTAAGAAACGCATATCCTTACATGTATATGCTAAAATGTATTCCTCTGTCAGTATATCCAAATATGCACTGAGTACCATGATTAATTTAAGAAGTACATGTATGCATTGCAAGAAAATGTTTCAGTTTAATAAGCCTGAGAAGTATGATCAGCCTTATCATTTCATATGGACAGCATGATCAGCATTATCATCTTGTGCAGGCAGTAAGATTAGCATTATCATCTCATATGGACAGTATGATCATCATTATCATCTCATGTGGACAACATGTTCAGCATTATCATCTTGTGTGGACAGTATAATCAGCATTATCATCTCGTGGACTTTATGATCAGCATTATCACCTTGTGTGTTCAGTATGATCCGCATTATCATTTTGTGTGGACACCAGGATCAGCATTATCTCTTGTGTGAACAGTATGATCAACATTATCATCTTGTGTGGACAGTATAATGAGCATTATCATCTCGTGCGGACAGTATGATCAGCATTATCACCTCGTGTGGACAATACGATCAGCATTATCATCTCGTGTGGATAGTATGATCAGTATTATCTCGTGTGGACAGTATCACCAGAATTATCATCTCGTGTGAACAGTATGATCAACATTGTCATCTCATGTGAACAGTATGATCAACATTATCATCTAGTGTGGACAGCATGATCAGCATTATCATCTTGTGTGGACACTGATCAGCATTATCACCTTGTGTGAACAACATGAGCAGCATTGTCACCTCCTGTGGACAATACGTTCAGCATTATCATCTCACGTGGATAGTGTGATCAGCATTATCATCTCATGTGGATAGTGTGATCAGCAATATCATCTCGTGTGGACAGTATGATCAGCATTATCATCTAGTGTGTGACAGTGTGATCAGCATTACCATCTTGTGTGGGCAGTATGATCAGCATTATCATCTCATGTGGACAGTATGATCAGCATTATCATCTAGTGTGTGACTGTGATCAGCATTACCATCTTGTGTGGGCAGTATGATCAGCATTATCATCTAGTGTGTGACAGTGTGATCAGCATTACCATCTTGTGTGGGCAGTATGATCAGCATTATCATCTCATGTGGACAGTATGATCAGCATTATCATCTATTGTGGACAGTGTGATCAGATCATGTGTACTCAGCCCTAAGTTGTGTAACGTTATATATTTCCACTTTTTCACCAAGTAGAGTACTTAGACAACTCCAACAAATGATGTAAGGCTATACATGATTCAATATTTCTGCCTTACTTAAACCATTTTCCATTCTTGAAAATGGATTAAAGAAAATAGGAACAAGAGTCTGTTTGGCACTCTTACAATGTAACAAGAAAATATGCATTTATCCTCGAACCTGATCCAGCTAAATGATGACCAAAAATGTGATTGATTTATTTATTTATTTATTCATTTCATTGGTGTTTTACACCAAGAACATTTCACTTACACTATGATAGCCAGCATTATGGTGGGAGAAACCCTTCAAAGCCCGGGGGATAACCCCTACCATCCGCAGGTTGCTGACAACCTTCCCACATATGGCTAAAGAGGAGCTAGCATGAGCTGGGATTGAATTCACAGAGACCGGATTGATTGATAAATGCGCCGCACTGGTGTGCTAACCTCCTTGGCCAGAGAGGCCCCCAAAACGTGATTGATTGGTGCACAAAATTTCATCTAAATGCATATATACTCTAATTCTTTAACCTTTTCCAACACTACTACTACTAATATTTTAAAACATTCTAAGATAACCATGGGGTGTAGAGAAATAATCTGTACAGTTTTATGATTTTTCGTGTCATTGTCATAATAACTGTAGGCATAAATTCCACTGAAAAATGTGCTTTACAAGTTGAAAAGTTACGAGAGTTGCTGATATAAAAACAAAAAAATGAATACCACCAATAGCAAGACCTCCTTGGGAAAGTAATAAATATGTAGCTCAAAGAATCCAGCAGAAAACAGAACTTTATTCAATTACCCGAACATTGTTCTATATCATGAAGAAGTTAGTAAATCCCCTTATACAGGATCTACATGTAGATTTCAGTCTACTCATTGTCAGCCAGGGAAGGCAATATACTTTTAAAGGTAGTTCTGTAATCAATTTATTTTTACACAATACTGTTGTTTTTGTCAATTTCAATGGTCAAATTGGAAAACTTTGAAGACTAAAATATGAATTTTCATCATGAAATTGACCAACCCCTTAGAGCACACACATGGTGAAATGTGAAATGACATATGCCAAGGGTTTCATACAGGAAGGCTACCAACATGATCAATGTGTGAACATCATTTCTTTTGTTACATGCACAATATGTCATTACTGAAAGCTTAAAATTTTCAAATAAACTATTGTCAATGTGTCAGTTTTCGTTTTCGAGAATAATTTATAAAGTAATTTTAATGTAAATGTTTACAATTGTACATTGAATATTACATGACAACATATGGAAAATGTCAATCAGAATGTCGTGACATCATTTATGGTGACCGTCATGCACATTATCCATTTTCAGTTTTTGTGATGTCTGCTTACATGTCAAGATATTTCAAAATCCATGAGAAACAAGCCATGGCATATAAGTGCAACTGTCCAATATTCTTCAGTTTATTTTTGGCGAAACATAAACTAGGCACTCAACCAGAAATTTAAAAAAAAAAACACAATCAACACAATATATTTACTCTGATAGCATAAAGTTTTAAATTGAAAAACTGCTCAATTAATAAAATTAGTATGATCTGGAAACCATCCAACAGATTAGATTAGATTCATAAAGTTCAATATACTGTACATTATTAATCCACTTCTCTTATATATGCAAACATTTTGAAGAATTAGAAATTAATATAGCTTATATGATATGATAAAAAGGCAGTTCCCCTTAAATTTAGAATATGAACACTGAGTCACATATGGCACTCATTGGTCCATTATCAATTAATCATGTATACTTGTATAAATCAACCTACTATACTGTACCTTGGGCCTGAATGTAGAACTATACTGTTACAAGTACCCAGCGCACATGGCTCATGAACTTTAGAGAATTTACAATGCCCACAAGTCAACTTAATTCATTACACACCTGCATATGCATAAGGATAAGATATTAAAACAGGGCCAGATCAGAGATCAGATTTCTCACATGACGTCTATTTTTAACCATGTATCAGATGGCAGTATGTAATTACTAGATAGCTATACTTCTTACATGTATATATAGTCCATGCAGAATTACAGATGTAAAAAGTTAGCATTTTCTCATCTTGGTAAGTTTTTATTGACTGTTCATGTGACCTTGCTTTTCTTTTTTCTTTTCTTTTTTTACTCCAATAAACAGAAATCAGACGCCTACAATTGTGTGAGGTACAGGCACATGTACATGTACATACAATACCATAAATATCACAATAATTATACTCTAAATTTAACCTGAAAATGAATCATTATGATGTGTTTAAAGTCAGACCATAAAAATGCATGAAATGCTGTATGCTTACACTGTTGCTGTTGAGGAGCCTGCAACGTCATGGACTTGCATTGACATGCTCAGATTCCCTTCATGACACACAGTGTTTTACATTTGATATGTATAAATATACATATCTACAAGTACATTAGATCCTATATGATGTGCATGAGTCTGCCTTAACATGGCTGACTCAGAAAATTGGGGTTTTAATCACTCTCTATAGGCGTATACTCAAGTGTGCATTACTTAGCCAAATATGCATATATGTACAGTCACATTTTCATCTTATATAGGCTAGATACCTGTGCCTTTTGCACAGAATCTAATTTGATGTACGTGGTATGTCATATGTTCATTACACGACTTTTCTGCTTGTAGTGAAGGTATACCTGGGCTGTCGCTGACAGACGGGTCTAGACAGCCTTATTAATTCCAAAGAAGAAGTCATAAAATGGTCCTTAGACTACAACACACTTTCATTTCCAGCTCTTGCTGAACTGACTGCAGAAATATTTGACTTTTGATGTGAGTTTTTTTTTTTCTTTTTTTTTGACTGCCCTAGTTCCACTACTTATTATTTCTATGATTGCACTATACAGTAGCTAATTAATCATATTTTTTATCAGAATAGTATATTTCTCCCATTAGTTACATGCACAAGTATCACACATAATCAAAAACTATCCATGTGCATACATGTACATTTTAAAGATGGATTGACTTATTCATCTACTACAATAATAGGCATAAAAAAAATCCAAAGTGTAGCGTTGTAGAATCCTCTGGTTATGGAGAGACAGAAAGATGGCAGCTATAATGGTTGCTTGAAAACTAATAGGTTTTGAGAAAGAAAAATCTTTACAAACCATAAAACAGAAAGTGCATGTAGTTACATGTAACAAGGTATTCTTCACAAGTATTACAAAATAAATGTATAATTTGATTGAATGCCATCAACATCAACACCTTAAGAGTAAATTAACACCCTTTGTCTGGTACCTGATATACATTTATCTCCCATTATAAAGTCAAATCAGCGAGATTTGGATGATAGTCTGAAACATCACTGGTAAGGCTGCAGTTGGCTACAAGAACAACTCTGTAGTTGCTGAACACTGTTCAGTTTGATTCACAAAAAATAAGTATTACTTTGTTGAGTGGATCCATTTGATGCAAAACAGAGGCTGAAAGTAAGTACACGTCGCAACAAGTGAAAGTAAACAGGAAGAAAGCAAACTTGTTTATTTTTTTTCATTTTTTTTTTTTTTTTTTTGATTGGTGTTTTACACTGTACTCAAGAATATTTCACTTATACGACGACGGCCAGCATTATGGTGGGTGGAAACCGGGCAGAGCCCGGGGGAAACCCACGACCATCCGCAGGTTGCTGGAAGACCTTCCCACATACGGCCGGAGAGGAAGGCAGCATGAGCTGATCTTGAACTCACAGCGACCGCATTTGTGAGAGGCTTCTGGGTCATTACGCTGCGCTAGCGCGCTAACCGACCAAACTTGTTTAGGACACTGCATACCCCAGTATATAAAAGTAGAAGATTTTGGTTGTAACTTCACTTGCTTGACAATAATGTTAGAATGTACATCAAAACATTGCAAACTAATAAACAGAAAGATGTTATCCACATATATACACCATGTAAATTTCTAAATGCCTTTTTAGAAAACATACATATTTATCTAAGCTTCCATAACTTAAAAACACATTTTTTATTATGAATAAACAGGAAAATAAAAAAGTGCACAGCTGATGCATTTCCACATTTATTCACAAAGAGAATGGCTATCAATTCAAATGAAGTTTGTTACACAATAAATGCACTAACCTTAGATCTGACCACTTTAGCTCACAGTAGTTCCCTTAAATTCCTCATTGAAGAGGCTCTTCCAGATGAAGTGTCTAGTTTATTTATCAGACAGTTAAGAGCATGATGGTTTATCCCTGTTCGACACTCACTCACCTACATAACACAAATGAGATGAGATCAGTTTACTTTACTCAGTTTACACAATTGTATATATGTACATGTACACATGAACAGTGAAAGAAAAGTCTACACATTCCTGACATTTACAATTCACCCCACAATAAGAGTGGTACATTCGAATAATTTGGTTGTAACCAATGAAATGTCAAAGTTCATAGCTACATACACTTTATATACACAGGGTGGTAGGAGATGGAATTATCTTGTCATTTGATAAGACTGGACATTCGAGAGGCTTTAATAGACAACACCTCCTTCCTCCATCACAAAAACTTTCCAAGTTGAATACGTAATATCATACATTTTAATAAGTGGATAAGATCATGTCCCATGACTGCCATGGGACATGAATAAAATTTCTCACACTGCTACTAATAACAGTAATAAACACTATCCGATTTAAACGTCCAGAAAAATAAATGTACACGATCATGTGTACAACCTACAAATATACATGCAAGCTCAAATACAAACACCAGGACAAGAGGGTGAATATCATAAGGAAAATGAAACTTGACTGCTTGTTTCCTGTCATCAGATCTTTTCACAGGAGACACAGAACTTAATGTAAGTTTTCATTATTCATTATTATCCATATAGTTTATAACTACAGAAGTACATGATGAACCGTTAATATGCAGATGGGATGACCCCCATTATGTATTTAATGACAGTTTTAGAGTTTTCTGTCCTTAAATGAGCGCTAAGATGTTGTAGTACTACGATCTGATGATAAATGTACCTAATGTGCACAGGGTAAACAGATTGCACTCAAACTACATATTTGGGAATGTAGCTATGACTTGCAAACACATTCACGGGTAAATAAACTAAAAAAATAAAACAAAAACGGAACAATGAAAAATTACATTTGGGTGATAAAGATGAAACAAGGAATCAAATATGACTGGCCTAATGGCATGGCCGTGAACATCATAAACTGTTCAGTTAGATGTTTATTGTTAGATCTGAGATAAATTTCCCAGCTTAGCTTTCAGAAATACAGATCTGTACTCCCATTCACCAACCTGGAGCTCGACCCTTTCACTTGTGCTGTCCTTATGTATATGCTTTACGAAAGACCATATCGTCACATGTCGAAGTTGTATACTAGAAAAACATGATTTCTGTAGTCCTTCAGTAAATGAATTCTTACTTCATATCACCTTGTTATCAGTGAATAATAACGACCATTTTCAATTTGAGTCAGCCACACTTGGCATTGTCAGGAAAAAGATAAACTTGTAAAATGATCTGATTGAAACCAATCAGATAAAAACATCTAAAGAATGATTGACAAATTGTTTGGGAGTCTTATTTTTAACTTAAGTGTTAATAATGAATAGAAAGGAACTATAATCAACTATTTTGCATCAAGGAGATGATCTTAATTTAGGGAAGAGCAGCCGAGTCCACCTTAGCAATGGAGTCACATGATTTGAAAATGGCAGCTCGCAAAGTTCTGCTGCTGCCCAAGTGGGTGAGTGGGTTACATTTGTATTATTTGTGACATTATGGTCTTTATTATTCCCACATAGTGAGGTGATATGAATTCAGAGGACAGCACAGGCAAAGATCCAAATTCTGTCAGGGAACATGGCCACCCGATCTCAGAGCCAAGGCACACGTACACGTATTTATTCTCTGAAATTACCAAATGTTTACTGTACTCCTCACCTTGAAAACCGTTGGAGATATTCAGTTCAGCCGCATCATTATTTTGCATACACGAACGCTTACGATCTGATGCAATCACTAAGTTCAGTTGAGTATGTAATCCAAACTTTACTTGGAATACTTCCGGTGTTACGTCTGTTCTATAGGATTTCTCTATTTCTACCCAGTTTATTTTGGAATGTCATGTTAATAATACCTACCCTAAATGACCTAAACTTTCACCCACAAAATTTTCATTTGGCAAATAAATATCAGAAAATATTATTTTTGGTACTAAAACACACAATTTGCCAGTAGAATGTCATCGTATATTTCAAGCAAACCTCAAAACACCTTTCTAAAATCAACATAGCTCTCAGAATCAGGAAAAATGGACAAAGCTGATCTATAATAATATTACTGTCACATTACAAAACAGGCTATACAGGCCTATTCAATAGCTGGCTAAGTGGCACGCCAACTCACAGTTTTCCTTTGCTAATTCAACCAATCACTCATATGTGTCACATATAACTATGGTACTTTTTGATTCTCTTGGTCAGTTGAACTGTTCAAGAAAAATTAGAAAGTTAGTTTGTAAAGAATGTCTTATGTCATGCCGGCAGATGTAACATGTTACTGTTCCGTTACTCAAGAGTTCCCTCCCTTAGAAACTCCTAATGTACTTAATAGAAAACAACTCTAATGCAGGTTGTCGGAATTTGTCAATGCCAAATATGATTTCTGATATTTACTTTCCTTGGAGGTTTAAATCTCTGAACAATGTCCGATTTTTTTTAATCAGTGCAAGTTTGTGATTAAGATTTCAAGGACACTGACACAGAAATAGAATAGAAATTAGAATGTGCCTCATTGACATTGCTGATGGAATCCACTGATACTATTTACATGTATTTATTTATTTAATTATTGTTTAACACCATGTTGGGGAACTTTTCACTCATTTGTTCCTTCATTAAAAGATTGACCACCTTACGGACAACTATTCCCTCAGGTGACGTACTGATATGCACAGTATATTGGCGAAAGACAAGTGGTCTTAAATGAGCGTCATCGACCACTTATTTTCACCAAGGTACTACAAGCAGTGAGAGCAGAGGAATGTACAAAATCCTCGTCCAAGGCAGGTATTGAACTCACACCTCCAACCACTAGACTATTTCCTGCTCCCAACAAACATTCAACTGCACACATGTAAAATGTCATTATGTGAGCACTATTGCTTTAAAATAAACCATCAAACAAACACAATTTATGCAGAAAAATTTGTTTTCCATATCAGGGCATAATGTTTCTTTCATTTAAGCTTAACTTCCAGCAATGTTACTCGAACGATCCCACCGGGCATTAACTCTCATTCAAAAGAGGTATCCATACATCAGAAACCTTTAACATTGTTGCCAATGCAGAAACTCTGTCAAGTTTGTCAATGAAGTGAAATCTGTGAGAACTGCACCTTCCCCATGTCTGCCTTCAGTATCAGAGGTGTGGTTGACATAGACAAACACTGAGGTCATCTCAGTTAAATTGGGGTCATCCCACCAGATAAGTACCTATCTGCAGCCAATAAATAGCCTAGCCACTGCAACTAGCTAACTATGTTGCCAACAATGACAAATTACATGCAGAAAGTGTAACCAGGTAAAAGTCCAAACATGTATAGGCTTAACTAAACAGGATATCTAATAGTGTCGTAAATGTAAAAGCTTAATGACTGAATACAAGCTAAAAATACCAAGAGAACTCCAACAATTTGTCCAGCACTCATGTTTTACATATTAAGTTTTTTAACAAAATTCTCTATGATTGTTCAAATGAAAAGTTAATAAATGATTCTGATAATATTTAATAATCCTTATTTAAAGTCATATTTATACATGTTTTAGGATCTACAACAGAGGAAAAGGAGTAACAGTGCAACCATTAATGACACGTCAGACAGGACATATACTGTAAATCTCCAACCTTTTCAACAAATTAAGCACTTGTTTCAGTGGAATTTATGCTCACAATTATTATGAAAATCACACTAAAGATCATTTGTTTGTGTCCTTAAAGATGCAAGCTTTGCAAAACTGTGCAAAGTATTTCTCTATACCCCATAGTTCTCTCAGAATGTTTCAAAATACTAATTAAGAAAACTAATATTCAAAAACATACAGGTATACATGATGCATATCACTACTGCCTGGTCTCATTATAAAAACAAGACAGAAATACCATAAACTGGCTCACAAATAATCTTCCTCGATACTATTTCTTGCTTTTTACTTTTGGGATTCGTATCTAAAGAACTAAAATCATTCTAGTCAATACAAGATACTGCATTTTTTTCTCAATATGTCCAGTGTTTTTAACACTTTCTGTCATTAAAGAAATCTACATGTTCCTACATTTAAACACAGTCATAACCCACTTCAGGCCTAGAAAGTCATAGACATTCTGAATGTGGATCTCAGTTGAAATTTTACTCGTCATGTGACTTGCTCTAAGCTATCCATGTTTCCATATTATGAATGGTTAAGGATCTATTTATTTTATTGGTGTTTTCATCTTTACTCAACATTCAGGATCTGAGGTCAACAATTAGCTGATATTGGCAGCAAAAGATAAACCTCTAATTCAATGAAATTTTCCTTTTTTTCTGCTTTGTTATTTTATAAATATATATTTTTAAACCCTCTGCTGCAGGTTCATATGCACCAACTGCTGATGTCACTGCCAGACATATATCATCACTTTAAATCCATCAGCATGCATCACCACCTTAAAGCAACATTAAATAGGTTACTTACGGTAAACTTGACACGCTTATTTTGATCACCACTCACCCAAGTTAATCCAGACACAAAGGCTGCATTATGTGAGTTAATTGCCCTTCTAAAAGTCCAATTATCAAGCATGTGAAAGTGTGAGCTATACCATCAGCATCAGATAAAAGTTCTGAGATGTAAACAATAGCCCTATCCACTTCAAAAATTTCTGACTTTGACACAATGGGGATATGAAATGATAACTACACAAATGTAGATCAACTTTCCTACCATGTGCATAAACATAACAAATATACATCATGTCACATCTTCCCATTCATACTAACTAATTTATTAGAAATAAGAACATAAATGATACTTTATTATCAAATTTTAACAAAGATTGAAAAGAAATTTATGATTACAGGGGGTCAAAATGTTTGATATTTTGAGACTTTCAGAATGATAAACTCAACACAAATATATCATTCAATGTGGTTCAAAGGTGTCAACTGTATTATATTCCCGCTACATGCATATCATAAATAATATTATGAGCGTCAGTATATTTGCATGACTGACACAAAGTCATCTTTGTGATAACTATTGCTCATACTGAGTTCATCATTATTCTTAAAAACTAGTGAACGACCAAACATTTTGACCCCTCCCTAGACTAGAGCCTAATTTAACTGAAACTTCATAAATATAGCCAGACATCCAAGAATAGTCTGTGCATTGCTTAATTTCAAAGGCAAAGAAAACACTAAAATAAAACATTTATCAGATGAAAGACCACTAAACATTGTGCAGGAATATAGTTTGATTCACTTTTTTTAGAATTTTTCTAATGCCTTTAAAACATAGGATTTTATGGTGGTCTATTGGGACCCAGAGGGTATCAGTGACTTCATAGTTTGTTTCAGTGTCTGCCAGTTAAATTCATTCATAGCTCTAAATAAAGATGCATTTTAAATGACGAAATAAACTAATCTATGTGTGTCAAGTGGTAAAAAGTTGAAGTGACATCAATGGTCCCAATATGATCAGAAAAGGTCAGAGTAGAATTCAAAATATTCAACGCATATAACTAGTTACAAAAATATTCTAATAAAATAAATGAAACTATTTTCCCGGATAATATTTAATGGTCTTTCATCTGACATATACTCAGGCTTGTGTGTCCTTTGCCTTTAATACAAGGAAACACTGATTAGTGAACACTGCCTATAAAAGTAAGAGTTGTCATAAAAACAATTAAAAGTCTTCAAAATATGACATATCCCCTCCTCCATACCAATTGGAGCCACACCACTCAATCTGTGTGCATAGTGAAATCCAAAATGCACGTGCATGCACATCTTCAGATGGTCACCATACAAGTTGACAGGCAACAGTGCACCTGTAGAAAGCTGTATTCAAGAGAAGTTGCTCTGACAAGCTCTGATTAGATTACATCTTCAAACACCAAGAACTTGGAAGATGCATGTAATTTAGACAATTCTACCTAAATGCACATCTACATATCATCTATAATAGGTAATTTGTTGAAACCTACTGAAGTCTTGTGTTTGAAAGTAAATTTTTAACCTAATCTTAACATTCATACTTTTTAATTACATTATTCAAGACTGGATATTCAGGTAATTGTTGTTTTACTTCCAAAGGTTTACATGCTTCATTCATGCAGACACAAAGGCCAACATGTTGTTGAGTTTGAAAGTAAATTTTTCATCTAAATCAAAATGTGACATTCATACCTTTCATTTACATTATTCAATACTGTGGATATTCATGTATTTGTCATTTCACTTGCACAGGTCTACATGCTTTACTCGTGCGGATACTGACCAGTTTGAAATTAAATCTTTGATTTAATCCGGGCGTTTATACCGTTTGATTTTTCATTGACATTATTCAAGATTGTGGATGGGTGGATGTTTTGTCATTTCACTTGCACAAGGCTACATGCTTCACTCGAGCAGATACCAAGGACAAAATATTGTGTAAATAACATGGATGTTGACACGAAACTCATAATAGGCAACAAAATTTCAAAACTGCACTTTGTAGTTTGAGGTCAAAATGCAGTGCAGATGGCCAACACTGAACAATACTTGTTTAACGATGAAAGTCTGAGATTGCTTAGACCTTACATTTGGCAAAATTTTATTCAGCCAAGGATAGAACCAATCCAATGTTTCATTTAAAAACAGAAAACAAACTGGCAGCACAGCAGATAACTATAGGACTACCAAAGAATCTCAGGCCAATGTGCCCTTGGAAATAACTGATTTGACATTGTGTTTCCAATAAATCAACAGATTATCAACTGGTAAGGAAAATTTGTACTGAGTACGGTTCCGCTAGCATACAAATGTCACAGCAACCAAACTCTAAGTCTAATGCCATACCCAGTTTCCTTATAATACAGGCAAGCAAGATGCTAGACAGGGGCTACATAAGTCTTCAGGTTTCAAGAACAGTATGACTTTACATACTTCATTTTCTTTTGCTATGTTTCCACAGACTGTCGGGTACTATCAACACACAGCTAGGTCTACAGCTTAGCCTATAGAACAAAACGTGTTGGGTCAATAAAATCAATGTTTGCTTTTGCCAGTGCTTTTGTTGTCATTTATTTGAAAAACTGTATAACATATGTAGGTCTAAACAACAAAGCCGAGACCCTGATATGTCTACTACTTACCGTTAGTAGTTTGAATTCACCTGTATTGCAGATTCAAAGATACACAGCTTACTTCACTCTTCTGTCAGGAGTCGCGCCATATTTACAAAATTCTTGACATCGGATGTGACGAAGGAGATCACACCAGGTACACCGAGTATGCCCGAACCGGGTTGGATGTTCCACTTTATGATAGGGAACAAAGATGTATGGTACAAATTTGATTATTATAAGTCAACTTTGTGCTTATAATCCAATGTTAAAATGCATCGTGTCTGATATTTACATTGCAAACAAACGAAGAAGTTTTGACAGGAAAACATACTAGTATATAAGGACTACTTTTAATCAAGAGAAGGCAAGAATACACCCCTTTGAAACGTTATCAGTGAAGCCACATACGTCACTTCCGTGCCGCCATTTCTTAAGTTTTACACTGCAGGAAAGGAGATGTCGACTACAATGGATAATCAAGAGGATATTTTGGACGCTCTGAGAGGTTATTATCATTTTTTTGTGACAGAGATTACTCCGTGATACCTCGATGACCAGTAATTAATAGTTTTACGCGTTCTACTTGTAGATTTTGAGAAGAAATCGCCCGTCGAAATACCCCCTGTACTGGAGCAGTATTTAGGCCGTGTCGCATCAACGGGGGAGACAATGTGAGTAAAGCCTTGAAAACTGTATCTTAAGCGTAGTTATTGCTGCGTGTGTGAACGTTGTTCAGTTCAACGTGAAAGCCTAGGAGTTGAAAGTGCTTGTCAATGGATTAAAACTGAACTCTAACGTTCATGAAATGTCATATGTTGACCCACTACACTTGCAGGATGCAGGTGTAAATTGGTTCACTGTGACACTGGCATAACTGATTATAAGCAGTGAAACTTACATTCTAATACTGATGGTTATTGCTTGAAACGGTGAGATATTTAGAATAGATGATAATGGAGCTTTCAGTGAATCAGTTGTTGCTTTGTTGTTATACCCCTGTCAAGTTTAAAACTTGTCACTGGGACTATTCATGATGCTGAACATCATTCACTATATGTAATGGTGCTACATGGTTGCCCATAGCTTCAATAAGAATACAGGGCGAATGACCTAACAGGAAAATTGCTTAATCCAAAGAATCTGATATATTAACCAGGTCATCTTAGACTCAGCTGAAGCCACCTGTTTGGTTCGTGCTCATCTCTTTGGAATATGTAAGCCCATTCAGCATTTCATGGGTCCGGTGAGTTTATGCAGATGTCGGCGAGATATCGGCAAGACTCTTGCAAACTGATGTATATAAAAGGCATTATTTAAAGGTGGTTTCTAGATTCAATATACATCTATCGGTCAACTCTATGGTGCCTTTGGCACCTAACGTAAATTCACATCTTCTTTGTAAGAGCCCCCGCCTTGTCCCGGCTAAATCTGAATGAACTCCATATAGTAAGAGAAGTAACTTGTTAGCTCGTATGGTTTTACTTAAACTTAAAATTAAGAAATGGAAAATTAAACAAAGAGGACACAAAATGCCTTTTGATATAATTTGATGTGTAAGCTAACCCTGTGCTCCCACTATCTACATCAGTGACATCATTTCTGATCATAGACAAACACCATACATAAAATAAATGGGTTCTTAAGAGAACAAAAATTTTAGTTTTGAGGTGGGGGTGAGGGCAGTTCTACATTTCTCTTAAATCCATAATTTTCGCTTTAGGGTTCGTGAGTTCCTTTTCATGTACTGTTTGAATTGAATTTTGCTATTTGTACACAAAACTTTTCTACTGGAAGACCCATGTTCCATCCTAAATAGTGTCCCTCCTAAGCCTGAAGATCAATTCTGATACTCCCTCACATGGCATATAGGAATAGGACAAGTACCCATTATCAATATTTTCCATTCTTACCTTGGGAAGTTCTGTGCAGTAGCACAAGCTTCACACAAATAAGCAGCAAGGCCAATACTGGCCACTGCTTGAATTTCAGATCCAGCCAAAAAATCAAATGTACAAGGGAGTTTCGAGTTCAAACTGTTTATCACTAAAGTTAAAAAAAAGTCCTACTGTATCATGTGACAACTGTTGCAGGATCACATTTACTATACTTTTTTTTTTCAAAAAGTTATTTAAAGTAGACAGTTGATGGAGAAAATTGAGGAGCTGAATGTTTGTGAGATGTTTCTAGAGGAAAGACATATCATTTGTGCCTCTGAAACACAGTGAGACAGGTCATCAGTAAATTAATGTCAAGAAAGGTTGCCTAACATTTTTCCTGAATCAGATGATAGAGGAGGACTGTTTTTACCTTCATTGACAAAAAAGTTCAATCTTGAAACTGTATTTTATCGAGAGTTAGTAAGATATAAACACTAATATGCTGTTTACGTGTAAGTCTACATGTAAAGTTCACTTTCTGTAGGTAAATGATTGGTAACAATAACATACCTTCAATTTGTTGGCATGAATAAAAACGTGAACCTCAGGAAGATATGTAGGAATGGATATTTCTTGAGGTCAACTGAAAATGTGACATTTATTAAGATTTCTTTTATTTAACAGGAAATTTGTATTTTCTTCCCCAGTTTTCCATGGTCAAGCATGAAACCGCTGTTTGTGAAAAAACTAGATGAAGTAATGCAACAGTTTGAGACCGAAACACACATGGACAGTTTACCACTGAGCCCAAATGTTGAAAATGTTAAATTTGATGCCATGCGAAGAAGAATATTGGAAGCAATCGATCGATTTCATGGGTGAGACTATCTGTTGAATATGGGAAAATGAATAGTTTATTTCAATAGTTTAAATCCTGCATCAACTAATGTTAATGTTGCTCTGAAAGGTGGTTTGCTTCATGTTTTATTTAATAAAAAAGAAGCCTCATGTATCAGTAAATTAATTTTCTATGATTTTTTTTCTTTTGCTGTACTTTAGAAATTGTTCTATGTTCATTAAAAAAAAAATAGAAACATGTGCTTAAGTAGGACTTCTTTTTATCTTGTTATCAATTGTGAATTTCAGAGCGCCATTTACAATACAACGATTATGTGAATTAATTACTGAACCAAAGAAGCATTATAAGAGAGCTGACAAGTTTCTTCGGGGTATTGAGAAGGTAAACTCTGACAGAATAAAGACTATTGGCTTGATTTGATAACTATATATGATGACAATATATGATGAATATTTCTGAAACTTCGAAGTGACCTTTGATTGAAGGCTAATGTATCCCTCTTTTTGCTAGAAAATGAAAATGGGTGGATGTGTTTTCCAAGTGGACAGCATCACTTCTCTCAACATCATACCTTATGTTGTGTACACACACAGTTGTAATTGTCACACGCACATAACTGCTTTGGCCAGGTAAAACCTGCATCACTCGTTGCCACAGAAGTTACATGCACATAATGCCAAGAAGGCCATGGCTGCCATTGTACAGGTGAAATATTGTTGAGGTCACTTTAAATCACTAATGGAATCAACAGTTAAATGACTAAAATTTAACCACAGCAACAGTGATCAGAAGGGAATTGTTCCTCATAGTCATTTAACCTTACCATAATTATATATGGTTGTATTTTGTCTTTCCTTTACACCTCTGTTATATTTTTCTTTGTTTCAGAATATTCTTGTGGTTAGTACAGTTGATCCCTTTGGAAGGTATGTTGAGTTAAAACTTCTTGCTTCCTTTGTTCTTGTGTGGTCATGCATAATATTGTTTTGAGAACGTTTGCCTTCCACCATTATGATGCAAGTCACACCTGGAAAAGTAACTTTCCAGGTAACTGTTCAAGGGTCCATAGTTTACTCCAGGCACTTCAGTTTTACTGTTAACTAAAGGGAATTTGCATTTCTTAAGGGGACATATTGCCATAGGCAAAAAGATAGTGCTGCAGTTTAAAGCATCATTTACAAATAGTCTTCCATATGTCTACTGACATGTTTCTGACTCTAAGTGGACAATCAAATGTTGTTTCATCCGTGATTTCCCTTTGACCCATACTGTGACTCAAGCCCCTGTATTTAGAAACATGGTCGAAAATTGACTTTTTTCACTGATTTACATTCCCTTGTGGTGTCACCTCTAGTGTAGATGGCGCGAGACTTTAAGTGAACTTCACATGTCGCACACAGCATTTCGTTGTAGTCATGCTGCTTGCAGTTAACATGCTCTATGTTCTACATACAACTTCATTCCTGCCTTTCAAGGCTCAGCCGTTTGAAAGTGTATTCGTTAATACTGGTATTAAATCATATTTTGTATTTGAAGTTTAGGCACATTAAGCAGCCAGTGTGGTTGTCCAAAGTAAAAGTATAACAGCAGCAGCAGATTGAGTTCATATTTAAAATACTGTTATGCAATTATTTTTGGTCTGAGTACAAATTTGAAAACTTGGTTTAAAGCTGAATCTGGTATTAAGTCTATAAACGGTTTTGAGCAACAGGGCCCAGATCATTGAGAATTACAATATTTTTCCAATACACTTTGATACTGTCTTGACTAGTAGGTGTGCGATCCATGAGCGAACGTTGCATTGTAGGAATCACTGACTCTGCTGCCTCATTTGCGTGTTATCTCATCAGGTGATCAGTTTATACCAGTAGCAGATTTCTCCATGTAATTGACCGTATTGACATCTTTCGAAAAAATGTAAGCCTAGGGCTTTTAGTCAAATGTAACTCATTTTTGTATTTAGCTGAACCAACTCAAAAAATCTGTTTCTTTTGGAAATATTTCCCTTTAAGTATGAATTGAAACAACAATCAATTAAATAAATGAATAAAAAATTTTAATAATCAGATTTTTTTTTGTTTTACAGGAAAATTGTGTCTGAGTCAAAAAGTTTAGTGAATGGTTTGGATTCAAATGGTCATACACAGCAGGCAGAAAAGTCAAGTCAAGGAGAGAGAACCTTGACATGTCCCAAAATATCACATGAGGCCAGCTGGATTTCAAATGAAACCACGTCTTCTGTAGCTCTACCCACAAAAGAGGTGATACAAGGTAGCATGGACTCAGACTGTGAGCTTGCAGCAGGAGAGGGATCTGGCATAGAGAAGAACATCGGACCTAACACAGGAAAGGTGGAAGATCATAGTCATGACAGTAATATCCCTGCTCACTTCAGCAGAGCAAGGGAGACAACTGAACCGTCAGAAAGTTCTTCCCATCAGGTACCTTGTCCATCAAACATTACACAAGAAACCAAAAAATGGCTAAATGCCGACTCTACACAACCTTGTGCTAAAGACAGCGGAGATGCCCTAGTTTTGCCAGATTCACAGGAAGCACTTCAAAAGCCGCAGCTAGCTCATTCTCACAATGAAGAAAAACTAAAAGATTCCCATCCACAGATTCATTCCGAGGAGACCATGGACCGTCCCTTTTCTGAGGTTCCAGGTTCAACGCAAACATCAGATCGATCTACAAGTCAAATATCATGGCCTAGTGGTAGTGAGAACCAAGATACCTCCGATAACCAGACTGTTGTTTCTTCCACAGAACAAGGTACATAGTACATTAAAATAAAGATATCTGTGTACATTTATTGCCAAGGATATCTGTAGCTGAAAAGGTGTCAATCGTTACAACATGGGAGGAACAGGTTTAATTCCGGCCATGAATAGGGAATTTGTAGATTCCCATTCACACTGTTTACTGGACGTTATATATATTGCAGTTTCATGAAGCCTTCTTAGTGTTAAGTAGCTGTAAGCTTAGTTCACTTCATATATCTACGTGGTAGTTAAGATCTTACTTCATGAAACCGATGGCAGTTTTCTTACAGTAATACAGTCTATTTACCTGTGTTGAAGTTTGTCAGTAACTTGCCCAAGGTTAGTGGTTTACCTGGGTCCTGTGTTTCCTCCATTCATAAAACTGACCACTGTCATATACATATATGAAGTGGAGACATCTGGTTTTAGAAAATGTATGGCGTTTAATAACAATTAAGTGAATAAGTATAGCTAAGAGTATGCAAGTTGAGAAGAATCAGTCTGAGGAGGGCACTTACTCATGTCATTCCCCTACTGTCTTTTCTTGCATATGGTTTAATCGCATTTAATGTAGTTCAAAGACAGTATACATTATGTGAATATAAATATTCTTAAGATCAGCATAAAACACCGGTCAATTAATCTAAACAGATCTGGTATAATAATCTTATATTTCAGATTCAAAACCTATGGATGAAGTACATAAAGGAGAAGAACCATCATCATCAAAGGAAAATGAGCAGGTAGTTACCCACAGCTTTGATGGAGCCCTGGTTGGTGCAGGCAGCAGTGGCAGGGAGGCTCAGACAACACAAGAAACCCCAGAGGAAGGTATTAGCAGCAGTGAGAGTAGTGGAACTCCGTCTCCCCCTGGAGACTCGCAGGAAAACGCAGAGAAGGAACCGGTGTCTGCCTCCGCTCCTCAGCCTATGCCTGACTCGCAAGCTGTGACTAATGAACCTCAGGAGTCGAACAAAACTGAGGTCCCTGACACTGTATCTGCACAGAGCAACCCAACATTTTCTCATCTTCATGAAAAGGGAAGTGAATCAGAGACCGTTAGTTGTGATACCACAGACCCTGCGAGTAGTTCATCAGACAATACAGGTGTAGCCATGGAAACAGAGGACAGTACAGCAGTCACAACTGGCTCATCCTCAAATAAAGACGAAAACCCTCCTGAATCATCTTCGTCAGACAACCTATCGCCGTCTGACGAACCTATGGATCAAGACTAACTACTTTGAATTTATCCTGTAGTCCATTTCAGGTGTGCTCGCTAGACGAGTGGTGGAAAACAAAAGTAATCACATGAACTTTAAACTGAAGTTATGTTTAATTCTGTTCTCTGCAAGATGGCCTCCTCCCTTGCATACTGAACAGTAAAATGTATTTGCCAAAATTAAACTGATTTTCTTTTGTCCCCCAATAGGCTGAAATCAATATTATAAGTTACTGGATACATTTTTAAGCAATCTTGATGAAAATGGAATAATTCATCGAAAAATTTGGTGTTCATAACGTATATATGTATATATACCAGAATGGAGAAAGAATGTTGATTAAGTAGCTGCTAGTGAAATCTTCATCTGGAGTCATTTTATGCTACAGGTTTTCCAAATTAAAATTCTCTCAGTTGTGAGCTACAGTGAACACCTACCCTTTGTAATATAAATTCAGAAATTTTATGTCTGTGAAGATGCAGTTGCCATATATACAAATTTGCCTGTGTCCTCCACAAATTCAATTTTATCAATTGAGCATTGTGTGTTTATCACCCCTGTGACGTCAGCATACATCCCATTCCGTCTGTATCCCCCTATCCCATGAAAAGATCTACGTCAAGAGAATGTTTTTATCATTATGTAAATTATTGTGTCTATTAAAATGTATTGTTTTCCTAATTATAAACCCTTTTGTTAAAGTTCATTGTTGCAAATGACTGCTATATTAATTAACCAGATGTCTTAGTAAATGTTGTGGTATTAAAAGTAAATTTTGTTACGTTTGCTTTTAGATGGTGTCTCAGGTAGCTGGCAAAGGCCAGTGGATTTCTCTATGCACTCCAGTTTCCTCATCCTACCGACCATCGTCATAAAAGTAAAAAATATCCTGAGCACAGTTACCTTAATTTTTCAATCTTTTTACGTGTTTGCAAAGTGTACATTCAAGCATATTCTGAAGGTATTTCTCTGCGTAGACTGATAAAATTATACTTTATGTGAAGCCCTGAAGGTGGCCAATCCAGCTATTGCATTGTTTAGTGTAGTAAAATCTAATTGTAAATGTGCATAAATTGCACTGAAAGTTCTTTCATATCCGAAAATGTTGAGGAATTAGGGTAAATAAGACGCCATGCAAAGGAATGTATCATATGACTTTAAGTTTGAAACTTTTTTTTTTCACTGAAGATTCATGCCAAATCTAAACTTCGACTTATGTGGAAAACATAAGTAAATAAAGCAGAAATTTATTAGAAACAGTTGAAACGAATGGAAAGAAGTACTCCACCCCAAACAAATTTGCAGGTTACGGGTAAGAGCCAATATGCACTGGATACAGTTGATGCCATGCGAAATCCTGCTTAACGTGAATCTTCTCTAAGAATTGTCAGATTGACCACGTGAAAGGAGGTCTTGTCTGATAACATGCTAAGCATTATTTCGCCTTATATGAATTTCATGTCTTACCTATGCAATAATCACAGTTGAAACAAATGATTGGTACAGCCCTTATTGAGATGGTATAGGCCTACAAAAGGTCACTCCTCCCCCGTTTTACCAAACACATCGTCTCAAAACGGCATCTGGAAATTCCTTCCCTCATTTATGACAATAGATTAAATTTGAAGGGTGAAAATACCAAGCTATAATATTATCTACAGAAATTTATGCGTAGAAATATACGCATTCGTATACCAGTCGTCAACCTGTAAGAACGCCCCAGATAAATAATCGCATGGCCAATTCCCAAGACGAAGTTTTAACACAAACCTCCACAGAACTGAATTAACCTCTATATAAAGTACGAAATTAGGATGGAATCTTTCAACGAGAAGCAGTCAACAGTTTTCATTGATACTGGAAAAGGTAAGGTATGTTTTTTAAGTATGTTTTTCGAATGATCGAAATTAGCATTCAAATCGCGTATATAGTATAGAAGTTGTCGATAATAAAATGTGTTCATGTATCTCAGTTGCGCTTTGATTATAACTGTTGCCCCTTTTGTCCCAGGTAAAGCAGAAAAGCCAATGAATTTACATGTATTTCGCTGCCTTCCAGGCAGTGATAGTGTTATGAATATATATTCTTCCCAGGCCACAAAGGACATCTGAAAAATTTCCATATTTTCCAATCCTAGTGAATACAGTTAGTTGTATGTAAGAATGTCTATTATGTCAGAAGATTGTATCTTGCGTTGCCTGATGCCTCAATTGATACACATGTAAGTTTCAAATGAGTTACATTCACACTTTCAACATGTAGGATAGTATAAAATAATGCGCAGTTGGGATCAGTTCGGGCTATACCAGCCCCGGTCTTTGATATCTAGGGTTGACACGTGAACAGGAGGAGTCAATCTGCCGGAAAACGTGTGAATTTCGCTCGAAGGACTGACTTTTCAGTTTCCATTAGGGAATAGTGGATGGCGGGTTTCTTTCTGAGTTCTGAAATAAATTGCTATGTTGTCATTTAGGACATGTCCACGTTGAGTTAGCTCTGATGTTGAAAAACTTTGTGTCCTTTGTCATAAAGTTGGTCAGTTACTAGCCAAATAGCGATAGCTTTTGTTGGTGTATCTTAAAATATACCCTATAATTAATACATATATAACATTTTATGCATATAGGCCCTTGAAACCATATATATTTCACATTTTAAAGTCGAAGAAGTTCCGGGAAGTAATATGATAAATAATTGACACCGGAGCAAACGCATTAGTATGCACTTCTTTGAAGTTGTCGAAATGAACTATAGTCATATATATGCATGTTCGTGGGGCATACTGGTGGCGCAACATGGTGTTTCCGATTTATATATATACATGGAGTATCCGATAGCCTCTATGGAATCCTAGATTAAAATTTGATTTACAGAATTTTAGAAATAAATGACTAGGTCTGTTTACAACTTTCTGGCGAAATATCTAATTAAGGTGATATTTCCTGTTTTTACTTTTTATTAAATGGTCGGAGTGTACAGAAAAAGGTGCATGCAATAAGGCCTAACTATACTGTTGTTTGCCCAGCCATTAGTGAAATCAAGGATGCCCTTTTTTATGTTTTATCGAGTTATTATTGCTTAATTTTTTATGTGAAATGTTATACCATCATAAACAATTGCTATTGGTCAATGAATGCAGGTGTGAAAAGGTTCTTAGAATTTCAGATTTAGAAAAGAGTCACCAGCTTTTTGATGTGCCCAAACATGTAGCCTACTGCGCATGCATGAAACGTTGCGATATCGTCAATCTGTGGTTCTTTCTTATCACTTTATAGCTAAACACAAACAGCAACGAAGAAAAAGAGAATTCTTATGTCTTTGTATTCTCAGCAATTGGCCTTGAGCAAATTTATCCAAACATAATATAGTTGTTCATATATATCATCAAGAGAAATGGCCTATACATTATAGCGAATTTTTCAACATAGCGAATTGAAATTCAAAACGTAAACAATCCAAATTAAATGAAATAAATTCGCTTAAAATGACGAAAGCCGAAAATTCCTATCATTCCTATCATATTCCACTGTGGGAGCATGGCCATCAAGAATTTATTCCAACAAGCAGTTTATAATAAGCTACACGGTTTTTACTTTCCCTGAAGGAGCTGTTTTGACTGCAGATTTTTTTGAAGGGAAGCCTTCGCATAGGGGGAGTTTGGCCCAATTGGTATAGGCCCTCGTGGAATAGGCCCTTTTGGGATAGGCCACTGTGGAAGCCGTTCCTTAATTAACCAGTTAATAGTTGGAATCATCAGCAGAGGATTTATGGTTCTCGCCTCCACGAGATCACTTAGACCATCTATCTTGGGCAGGAGAGCTTGGGATCCAGTGTTACATGTGCAGTTGGTCTGGGCATGGCGCCGTTCCCGGTTCATCGGGATATCAGTTATCTTGTTGACATGGGAAGGAGTGCTATCTGATGGACGAGAACGCTTTTGTGGGCCTCTGCTACTGTCCACAAACTGGAAAAACAAATTCTTGTCTAGCCAGTAAGTTTTGGCATCCTGACAGTGCTTGGCTACGGCTGCGCCGACGCATTTCTGGAATTGCTCTTGCTCGTCGTCCGATTCAATAATGGTTGCCGGCTGAAAAGGAAATGAAAATATATCAGACTGATGGATTGAATGAAGAGTGGGCGCGTGAATCACTGAATAATATAGCTGATAAGTAAGCAGCTGCCGTGACCACAATTTAAGGGATGGAATCCATGCTGATAAATATAGACCTTTAATCAAAACAAATTTGAATGAAAATCTCTTCATGCGTACGTATTTAGCTAATCGGGCTTATTATATATGTGTGGAGTGTAACATTCAAGTCAGGATGTTTATATTGAAACATTTTATGGAATCAATTTTGACACCCATATAGCGTACAATGTGTAAAGCTGCTTAATTTTGTACAACACGATTGTGAGAATTGGAAGAATGCAGCGTGTTGGATTATTAGTCAGGTGGCTTCGTGAAATTACCGTTATACTTAGCGGATAAAAGCACCATATATGGCAAAACGCTTTTGTAGAGCCTATTAAATAATGTTAGACTAAGAGGCCGGACGGTCTACAAAAAGTGATACAAAAAATTTCAAGATGGCCAACAATACATCAGTGACAGAATGTCTCTTTTTTCAAGATCTAAGAGTGATAAGAAACCCAGGGTGATTGCCGTATTTGATATTGGCGTAGCTCAGCATGGTATTTAGGACACTTTAGTACAACAGAACTTTTACATTCTTATATACCATAATACTGTTGTTCCAATAAATACCAAATATCCAATAAACATCGAAACTCTTGAGAAGTTGAGAAGAAATTATCACCCGACAATATGAAAAAATAGCAGCCTAACTGAAATACTCTTTAGCCATGCATACTGAATGAAGCCTGAGATGACCATTTCAGCAAAGCTTCATGCATTTTCTCTTAATAGTAGGTTCAGAGATATTGCTGTTTTAATTGTTACGAATATCAGGCTGATTAAAATGAAAATTAATATACATGTAAGTATAACTTTGGAGGCTATACGGCACAGGTATCAGTCTCAATGATAAGATGCAAATGTCCATGAATTTTCTTACTGTACATAGGTTCAGAAACATACCGGGCACGAAAATTGGGACAGACATGCAGACAAATGGTCAGACAGAAAGATATGTAAGCAGGGCCATGACAATACTCCTCAGCCCTATACGGGTCAGAGTAATAACGCAAGGAAGACAGTCCTTGGGAAGAAGGACAGAGAGGAAGAGACCAACACTTTTGTTCAAGAAGAACATTTCTGATCGTGGAAAGGATGTTCAGTAAGAGACTTACACCCTTTCTCAACTTCCTGTGCGGGCACAAGTTGTAATCAACCTTTCTCAACACTATGTTTCGGAACTTTTTCTCAACATCGTTAATTTGACAGAATGTTATTTTTCAACTAAAATTACTTAACATTGTACATCTGTACAGTTAAATCGTGAAGATGATCTGAGTGTTAAAACCACATTGAGGAATGGATCCCACTCCATACCACAATTGTTGTGGTGATTGAGACAAATCCTTGAGAAGGTTACAAATAAGCTTGTAGAGAACAATATCCACTGCAAGCACAAAGAAAATCAACCAACATTAGAACAGCTAAACAAAACAGAATAAAAAATTAAGCCAGAGTAAACATATATATGCATTTGCCTATATATAGGAGCAGTGCAATGGCTAATGGGAACTCAGTGTACTAAATTACGCTACCTGTGTTAGGTCCGTAATACGTTTTCAAAAGCATAGAGCCATACAGAGTCTTTACTACATAATATTATAAAATGAAATAAGGACTCACCAGGTTTCTTGCATAAAACTCTCTCTGGGAACTCGGGAGCACAAATGGTTCGAAGTAATGATTTATGAAACAAGCGTTGCGATCGACATCCTTCAATGCAGTGACACCTCTGTCTCCCTACAACACATAGATATGGCAAATACTATAACTATTTGATCTGCAAAATTTTGTGTGCTCCTAATATAGGTTAATATATTTATTTCCAAATTAAGCGGTACTGTATAAAAATGCTTCAGCAAAAGAAAACTCAAGACTTTATTACTTTGCCTTTGTGTATGGCTGCATTTGCTATACCAAACTTTTCTTTATGTACGCCTTACTATACCAAATTATTCTACGCGCATCCTTAAATAACCTTATTTCTATACGCGTGCTTTACTAAACCAAATTTTTCTATATGAATGACTTGCCTAATATATCACGCTTTTCTACATGCACGCCTTACTACAACAAACTTTTCTATATGCATGCCTTACTACACCAAACATTCCTACATGAATGAATTACTAAACCAAACATTTCTATAAGCCTACCTTACTATACCAAACACTTTTGCATGCATGCCTTTAAACTATACCAAACTTTCTGTATGCATGCCTTACTCTGCATGTTTCCTGTTACAAAGTGGAGTGATGTAAGGCTAATTCAAACTCCGAATGTAATCATACTACAATGTTAGTATGCTCGTGACTAAAATAGTCAAATGAAAACAATTCAATAAAAAAAGCGAGAGACATTTTAGTATCTCAAACGTAGCCCAAACTGTATATATTGACTAACGTATATACGTACATTAATTCCTAGGGACCATTGATACTTTTCCAATAAGTAAAATCCCCTTAGATGATTAATTATGATGCACCACAGAATGTTTAATGTTTCTTTTATCATACAGTAGGGTTGACGTTTATGGTATTATAGATAACACAAGTTGCTTAATAGAACTGTTGAAGCAACGCGTCTTGGAAGTGTAATTTTAAAGCGGTAAAAAACACACCCAGGACTGCAAGACCTGCAAATAAATCCAGTGATTAAGCAAATATTGAAGCCTAATATAAGTCACTGTGCAGGATTGCGAATACAACAGTTCACAGTGTTTAAACAATTGTACATATACCAAAGGTCTCTAGATTAAGCTCACACCCCCCCCCCCCATCCCCATCAATCAAACGTCTCTGCTATCATGGAATTCCCAAACCCAATGTTAGATATATATTTGTATTTATAGTAACCGGAGGCTCTAAACGAATTCTTCAGTTTTAACCAATGTATGCAATCTTTTTATACGTGTTTTAACTATACTACAGTATGATATATTTACTGCATACAACAAACGCAAATATAAATGGCGATGGAGAAAACATAACCATATATACAGTAATACCGTCAGCTCTTTTGCACCAGGTGCGTTTTACAAGTTTAATAATTCACTGATTATTAAATTGAGCGAATGGGTTTACAGGCTGGTACATACTGTCCGTGGATCGTGAACGATTGCAGAGATCCCACTCTCATCCATTTTTTGTGTTGCCTTAGGGTGGGGTTCGTTTGCTTCCGCCCATTCTTGTCTTCTGATCAACGCCTCTTCTTCAGTTTCAACAGGTTGCAATTTAGGCAGTGATGGCCCTGCTGGAGACACTCTGGCCGCTGCAGCCTGGAAAAGCGGAACTTTATGGATTGGAGAAAGCTTAACGGGCGCCGTCAGTTCTTTTGCACCAGGTGCTTTTACAAGTTTGGGTGGTACTCTGAAGGAGGGCACCTTGGCTGTCGTTTGCCAGTTTGATCGATATTCGTTCTTGGACCAACTTGGCTCTGATGGAAACTTTCGCAAGATAAGAGGTGTAACATCCTTTTCTCCAAGCTTGTCTGCCTGAACATCCACTGGCTTCTCCTGATCTTTCTGAAGTTAGAAAAAAATCAGCCACTGAACGTTAACGCCCTGCAAGATTGAATGTTCTAGTCGTACATTGTACCATATAGTGCACAAGAACAAGAAATTTCACTTTCATTCAGCTTTGATTGTCAATGTTTCTTTTTCTTGCAGTATATTCAAGTGACTAGTGAACTCGTCGGTTCAGCTAATGACTGTTCATATAACATATAAATATATTAAATATATCGATATTTAATTGTACTTCATGCACGATATAGCGTCTATATAGAAAGTGAAGGAACTCCAAGCCTAACTATATGTCGTATGTTTATTTATATATCCTGGAATATTTTTACTTATACGAGGGTGGTCATGCAGTATAATGCATGAGTGACGGAAACCGGAATGTAAGGGTATAAACCAACGATCTTTGGCAAGTTACGATAAACTTCCTCACGTGTTGCGTAAAGATTCCCACGCTAATTATCGTGTTATGTGCTGATAAAATAGCGAGGGAACTAAAATTATTTCTACTTAAAGAAATTGGCCGTTAAATTCGTCCCTGGGTGATGATGGATTGCGTTTTCGTCCATCAGGAACGGGTTAATCCAATACATCAATGAAAATGCGATCCGCCATTAATCAAGTAGTGACTTTAAAGGAAATTTTTTATCAATCCAAAAACTTCCCTGTCCAAGATCGGGATAGAACTCGCACCTTTTAGGCGTCCAGGTATATTGGAGCCCCGCTATTAATGTCATACAGTTGCATCATGAAAGTGTGTGTACAATGGCATATTTTAGGAAATACCGAATTGGCAACTTCGAGAAGTGAATGCATGGATGAGGTGTAGTGGTAGTAGTGAGATTAGTGAACGCCCAACTAAATGCATCTTTCCATTTTTTTCTTCAAGACATTATATACAGTTGTACAGAATTCTAGAATTTGCAATATTCACAATAATAAACTTTCCGCAGGGATTGGTCGAATGCTGAATAAATATATGAACTTAATCATGAAAGCTGCACTCTTAAGCTCTCATTTAATCTAGTTATTTTTTGTTACATATAGCATAAGCCGTATTTCTATTTTCAGTTTGAAAATTAAATGATATAACCACATGTGTGCTTAGAAATCACATATAGGTCTTCGCACACAAGTATGTATCTCAAAATTTATCTATTTGTGACTTTAGTAAAATATTGTATATGCCACACTGCATTGATGGTCGACATTGTACTGTTTTATACAATTCACACATAACTTACTGTAACAATAACGGCACAATCTGTCAACACGCTAAAGGTAAGGCACATTAGTAGTATTCTTTTCTGTACGTGGCCATCCATCGTCATTGAAATTGTTCACGCCAGATGAACGCTTCCCTTTGGCAAACAGGCGCTGGTCTAGAAATGACAAGTATGTCGAGCAGCACGCCGCTTTTCATTTAAATTCACGTGATATAACTTCACGTGGGGTAACAAGCAATCAATAAACTTGATAAATTGTCTCAATAAATATTTACAAAAGGATTCCGTTGACGGATTAAAAGCCTCAATACAGTGCCCCAGACCCCGAACTTTAAAACCGGGCAGCAGAAAAAAAAATTGCTGAACACTGAATAGATCTAAAGGTATATCATACCATTGCTATAGGTTAATGTCATTTCGTTAGTATCACAGATAAGGACATAAGGTGTGCTTGGTTTGAGAGGGAGGGGGGATGTCATTGCTGATTTTTCTGTCACTGAAAGATTGTATGAAAAGGTGTGTGGGTCTGCCAATAATGTTATACAATATATTTTATGTATCTACCCATTCATACTCTCGGTAATATAACCCGTACCCCAAATTCAGCTATGTATAACCTCAAAATTAGCCAACACACAATTGCAGACCAACTTTCGCCAAGCAACTATGGGGGCGCGGACATCTGAGTTCGAAAAAATACAGGGTCAAAACTATACGGATACACAAAAGCATGCTAAAAAATCTTAAGATGAAAAACAAACAATAACAATACTACAAAAATTTCAATAGTGTTGAAATGAGAAGTGCCCACGAGATATACCTCTTTTCTTATGCGTCATGCTTTTAAAGTCTGTAGGATCCCGCGCGGAAGAGATTTTTTGTTATTTCTATTTTTGTTATTTGCAGGATATCGTGGGAGAGATCTTTTGTTATTCCGTGGTCTTGATATCTGCATAGCCTGCCATGCAGACGAGATCTTTGTTATGTCGTGCTCATGAGATCCGTAGGCTTCCGTGTGGGCGAGATATTTATGTCTTGCTTTGGCGATCCGTAGGCTCCGTGCGGGCGAGATCTTTGTTATTTCGTGCTCCTGATAATTGTATAGGCTACCGTGCAGACGAGATCTTTGTTATGTCGTGCTCTTGATACCTGTATAGGCTGCCGTGCGGACGAGATCTTTGTTATGTCGTGCTCTTGAGATCTTTGGACTACAGTGCACACGAGGTGTTCTGTTGAGACCTGAAAGATGACATGCGGAGATCTTTGTTACGTCGTGCTTTTGAAATCCGTATAACCTGCTGTGGAGACGAGATCTTTGTTATGTCTTACTATGGAGACCTGTAGGATACAGTGCACACGAGGTTTTCTCTCATGTCGTCCTGTTGAGACCTGAAAGATGACATGCGGACGAGATCTTTTTGTTATGTCGTGCTCTTCATATCTGTATAATTTCATGCAGACAAGACATTTGTTATGTCGTGCATGCTCTTGGGTACTATAGGGAGTCGTTTAGATATTTAGCGGATATTTTGCCCTCTGCTCATGAATGTCTATAGGACATACACACGTAGTTATGCATTTCTTCCAGTCAATTGTCCCGTATGGACGACGTATATAGTGAAGATCTCGTGCCTATTACAGCTGTGTTAATATTTTTTCTTTTCGAGAAATCTTATTATACGTGTCAGTATTATGGATCCATAGAAATAGCTCTTAAACTTGACCTATAAAGTTCTAAGCTATAGCAATACAGTATTTAGATAAAACAGCACATTAAAGCATCTGTCAAGAGCATCGTTTGAACACCACGCGTGTACCACTAGTCTGATTCCAATTCTATTCCATAGCTGTGTCTCCGGATGTCAGTGACAAAGGTCAAAAACGAAAACAAGCGGATAACATCGTTTGTTTGAGGTTTGAGCATCACGCACGAATTCTTCAGACCATTTGGAATGCCTTGAACGGATTAAGGTCGACAAGTTCAACTGAGTGACAAGAAAAATACTTCCATTTGAGAGATATTACCAAGGGAGGGGGAAATTATATTTACACAGAGCTATATTCCCGATGACTATTAGCTTTTTATGTCGTACGTCTATCTAAATGAATACCACTGTATACTATATAAAAAGTAGGCAATCCTAAGTATGTTGAACTTACACTTTTGTGCGTTGACGTTCTGTCATCATCACATTTATAACATACATTTGTTACACGTTAAAGAAAATTAACGTTATATGTATATGCCAGCAAAATAACAGCAGCCTTATACAAAACTACATTCAGTGAGCTGGAGTGTCTTTTTTAGCATTTTCCTCTCACATATTAATTGGTTTGTATAAACGAATAGGAAATAATAAGTTATGTAAGTTCCAGTTAAAGCGGGGGCATGAACTGATATCCTGAGAAAAGCCATTTATAACTGTCACTAAAATATGTTTACTTTCTGTATATTTAAATTATATGCAGTCAAATGTTCGAATTGTAAAATAGGCTTTAAGGACCATACTACCAGTGACTCCAAAGTCATGTCACTTTTTTGTTTCTTTTTCTAAGTAATCTTCAACTCGTGGGCAATAATAGCTATTTCAACATGAAGAGCTGTGCTTCGAGGAGAGAAAAAAAATTGTGACGTCAGAGTACCTAAAGAGTGGTTAGAATTCAAACATTTAACTACAAAAAGTTTAAAAAAAAATACATGTAATAAATAAATTAAATAAACGAAAGTATATTTACGGATAGTTTTTCATCTATCTGTTTAATGAGCCTAAGTCTTTTTTTTTTTAGCTTTTCTTTGTAGCTTTCTTGACGACTGTAGACAAAAATTGGAAATGTGAACATATGGTAGTATATACCATTAGGCTATGGTTGTGTCAAGTATTTGGTGTGAGATATAAGTTAGTGTTGACGTTTTTAAGGGGTTTTACATTTACAGGAGTATACTGAATTTAAACTACGAATTACATGCTACCGTTCTTTGAAAATTATACCGTTCCTGTGAATACTTTTACACCCGAGTTTCTATGCAAGGGGCGTCTTATTTTCATTATAATATATAGTCTCTTTGAACTAAAGAATATTGGAGGATTTCCTGTGATCTATTAACCAACACCGGACGAAATGTGTACTAATTTGGTGTCAGATCAAAACACAACTGCTTGGTTAATGGGCAATATCTTAACGTCAAGGGGTAACTTAAGCAGATAAATAGTTGGCTGAAAACCAGGACATTGCAATATAACTTGTATATTTTCCCAAATCTTCGACTGACGAACGCATAAATAACTTGTATCTTTTCAATTTGATATGACTGAAGTCTTTGTGTATTAGGAAAAGGTTTAAATGAAAAGCTGATAATTTTCTTGTCATAAATTGCAACAGTTAGGCGTTACGTTACAGAATACGTTTTATTACAGTTTCAAACAATCCATTCGTCCTTGGTTCCATCGATATGCAAGTCTTGACAAGTTCACATCACATCCTGTCCTCAATTAACTGACACGTTTTAGTGATGGTCAGTCATTCTCTATAGCTTGTATATGGCAAACAAGTTTATGCATGGGGGCAGAGTTCTACATGGGAACCCGCCTCATCTCACCATGCAATTGTAAGTACAAGAAGAAACTCGTGACGTAAAACCACAGACAATCCGGGCGTATTCTGGATTCTAAGGCGTGACATGTAACTGCAGTACCTAGGAACTTGAGCAGTGCAGCGTTGCCAGTGCGCCATACACCACTTCACTAGCGGAATGGCATAAAGCCCCTAATATCATATGACCTGTCAACAATATGCGGACGGTCGTGAGTTTCCCCCGGGCTATGCCCAGTATCCCACTATATTGTTGGCCGCCATCATATAAATGAAATATTCTTGAGTAGGGCGTAAAACACCAATCAAATAAACAAATAAATTATATCATATGGCGATATACCACTGAAAAAAGTCTTTATTTATTTCTTTGATAGGCTTTACACTATATAAAAAGTTTGACTTACATAAAGAAATATTTATGTGTATCTAATATCCGATATTCAGAAAGCATGGCAAATATGGCCATGAACGTCCATAAAGGCTATAATCTGAATAAATAGCTGGATATGTTCCAATATCCATCAGCATGAGTTCATTTAGACTGTGAAAATAAGACCACAACTTAAGAGAATAAAACCAGAGCAGTGACGACAGAAGATTTTTGGCAAATTGTCACACATAACCAGTGAAACACGGCCCCTTGTCAGTTTACAGTTACGGTTTAATTTTAACTGTCCCTGCAAGTACTTAAATAGTAGCAGAGTACACACCCCCTAGAACCAGGGCTTACGCAGAATTATAGGTAAGAGAAATATATGCTGCATGTGGTCACATTTGACGTCTTCCTTGTATGTTTTTCATGAAACTTTCCTGATCAACGATTTTAAAACCTCGGATACATTCTAAATTTTGAGTGTTGACATGCGGTACCAAGAGATAAAATGATAATATATATAAATAATTATCGGGACTTCTTGTTTTGTCACATAATGACGTGATTTGCATTCTCCAGGGGATGAAGTTTCGGTAATGCAAAATCCCGCTTCTCTGGGGAAATTTAATTCAATTGTTATAGGACTAACTCAACAACGCAATTCTTCCTGGATGATAACGTGGCTAATCTCGCTGCATGGTTTCGCCAATGAATTTCACTCCCTTTGTAGCCTATTCTCCTCGTCACAGCAAAGAAAAATGTCCACAGATTAGTTTGTGATATAGCAGAAATGGATCTCAGTATAGGCCTATACATAATACGTGTTGGCGAATACTTCATGCCAGCGAAGTAGCTTTATATAATTAACCATGGGAGAATTACATGATTTTACTATTCCAATACCTGTACTGAACGGTATTAGGTTTGCACCTAGACAATTATAGGTTATCACGAATCAGTTTTCCGTAATGTTTTTTCAGTGCGGTTCACCATATTCATTAATTAAGTTGAATTTGGTACAGAGCTTCGCCATGTCCAGTTAACGATCAGACCTAGAAGTTTGTAAAGGTAGGGTTTAATTTTAACTGTTCCTACAAATACTTAAATAGTAGCAAATTACACCCCCCTAGAACAGGGCTTACGTAGAATTATTGGTAAGAGAAATATATGCTGCATGTGGTCACAATGGACGTCTTCCTTGTATGTTTTTCTTGAAAATTTTTCTGATCAACGATTTTAGAAGCTCGGATACATTCTAAATTTTGAGTGTTGACATGAGGTATTCAGAGATAAAATGATCAGATAAGAATGGCATGCACTGTGTCCAGATGATTAACTAATCTATGCATGCTGACGTTTTGATGGATCCTGTCTTCATTGTGGATATTTCCGACAAACCTTTGGCGGCGTTGGACTCGCAGGGCACCATGAAGTACAGCTCAGAGTAAAACTAGGGGGGAAATGTTTTATTTTCATCATTAGTGGCACTTTATTTCAGACCGTAAAACATACAGAATGCTAACTGACTATTACGATAGGGCACGCTGGATCGATGCGATGCACACTAGCGGCTATAAAGTACCGGTAAACATTTGTATAGGTGTCGATTCTGTACTGTCAAAGTATCTTACAATTAATGGTCAGTATATACCCAACAATAATGTAAACAGTATATAAAAGGTATTCCATTTATACAAAATATATGTCAGAATAAAAAAAAATATAGTTAAATATGAAAAAAATATTTAAAAAAGTTAAATATGAATATATATATATATATATATATATATATATATATATATATATATATATATATATATATATATATAATTACCACAATTAGCGGTTTAATTATCAGGACTTCTTGTTTTGTTACATAATGACGTGATTTGCATTCTCTCCAGGGGATGAAGTTTCGGTAATGCAAAATCCCGCTTCTCTGGGGAAATTTAATTCAATTGTTATAGGACTGACTCAACGTCATTCTTCCTGTATGACAACGTGGCTAATCTCGCTGCATGGCTTCGCCAATGAATTTCACACCATTTGTAGCCTGTTCTCCTCGTCATAGCAAAGAAAGTTATCCACAGATTAGTTTGTGATACAGCAGAAACGGATCTCAATATCGGCCTATACATAATACGTGTTGGCAAATACTTCATACTTCAAATTCTACCAGCGAGGTAGCTAATTATAATTAACCACGAGAGAATTACATGTTTTCACTATTCCAATACCTGTACTGAACGGTACTAGGTTAGCACATAGACTATTAGCTTGTGACGAATCAGTTTTGCGTCCTGTTTTTTCAATGCGGTTCATAATCATTACTGAAGTTTAATTTGGTACACGGCTTCACCATGTCCGGTTACCGATCAAACCTGTAAGTTTCAGGTCGTTTCGTCCATTTTCGAATAATTGTGGCCGTTTTTATCCTGATTTTGGACTCGCGGTTTTCCGGACTTTTTTTCAAAAGGGCGCATTGCGCTGAATTGAACCTTTGCACATAGCTTCAACCAGACAAGCTACAAATCACAAGGGCTTACGATTATGCAGAAACACCAGTCACCAGCCTAGCATATATCGGGTGACCTTATTTGCCGTTATTGTTACATGATTTGATGTGCCACCAGTGTTCCCTCGTAATCGTAAGCAAGTTAAAAAATTAAGTTAGTTTCGGGATTTTTCGTCCAGTTTCGACAAAAATCAAGAACCTTTTTATTTTCCGGGCTTCTTTTTCAAAATGGTTGGATATTCTGAATTGAATGAATGATTACTGCTTAACACCACCTCGCTAATATTTCGGTCATATCCTGGCGAGAATACTCTGACTTGAAGCTTGCTACATAGCTTCACCGTGTCGAGTTACAGACCAAGTTCGAGTTTTGGGTCCCTTTATCCATTTTCAGTGAGAGAAAAAAATGTTTTTCGCTTTTGTGAATGAATGTTATGCACTATGATTCTGTCTCGAATCGGCACGGAGGTCTGTACTGCTTTCTTTGGTATTACTACCAGAATGCTTGTTCGACTGTTTTATGCTGTAAACACTTATTTCGCGACGCTTATGTTTATCTTGGTGGAGAAAATCAGACCATTTAAGCCATTGCCACATTCCTGAAAACCCTATACACCAGTTCGTGCCATGCCTTTGATAGCTGAACCATTCGAAATACTCGCCATAAAGATTGACTGATTGTTGTGTAACTCCAACCTGAAGATTTTTTCACTTGCATACCCTGATTATTATTTAACGCCATGTCACACTTACATGAAAGAAAACTAAAGAGCAAATTCCTACTTTGGAAGTGTATAAAAATTTTTAATTTCCAACCTTCAAACATCTGTCAACAACAAGACCTTTGATGGCAGTGTCACTAGTCAATTCAATAGTCTTCAATTTATAAATATTTGCAATGGTACATTTACTTTACAGCTAAAATATGTTTTCAAAAACTAACTATAATGTACAATGAGACATTTCCCTCAAGTATCTCAATAAAAATTTCATAACCACTACTTATAAAAATACTTTTCCTATCTTCTAAACATATTGCAGATTTTTATTTCTCTAAGAAAGTACCCCCTTCTGGTAATTCCTGAGCTTTTTAAGAATCTTCACAAACACACTCCATTTGTGAGTCTCCACTGCCTTCCTCTTGCAACATCTCCCACAGTTCGTGTAATGCAACAGCTGCACAGAAAAGAAAAAGACAAAATCTGTTATTTTTCCTGAAGCCTTCAAAAATACTGATTTCTTTGTCACTTATAATCATATGTAAAAAAAAAAAAATAAATTTGTGCCGTTTTACATTGACCTTGGACAACTGCACTGGCCGCAAAGTTTGGCTAAAAATATATATTAGGACTTAGTACCAGTATATGTGAATTTTGCCAGATTTATGTACTCCACAGCTACCTACTGTGTGTTTTTCCCAAAGCCCTTGCACGATCTTAATCTGTAACTATTCCTACTAGAGTCACTCTTAACTGCACTCCTGAAAATCATATGAGTAATACAGTTTTTACAGAGAATATTTTGGACCAATAACAAAGTTGCATAAGATCGTTCAAAAGCATGTAGTGCATAATGACTAGGCAGTATGACTAGCTCATAGACTTTCAAATTCCTGGGCCCTTTTTTATGGGCGTAAGTGTGATCAAAGTTGGACTTGAACGCTGATCTATCACTTACTAACTGAACGTAAGACGCTCTACCACTTGGCCATAAAAATGTTGTCTTACAAAGCGGTTGATTGGATAAACTCATCCTAAGAGTTATTACACTGTATTACAACGTATGATGATGATGATGATGATGATGAATAGAGCTTGCTCATATTTCATTTCCATATTAATCCTCCAATGATGTCATAAACCGAGATCATGGTGATGGGATTAAGACAATACCGTTTTCAGGTGAGTACTCCTAGTCTCAAGAAGAGAAACTGACAAAGGTTGAGTTATTAAGAAAGTTGACATTTTCTTTTGTGAACCTGGGAATCTGAACGTATTTCTTTATTTGATTCATGGTGTTTTTTTTTTTTCCATTCAAGATTATTTCACTTAAATCACACCGGCCATCTTTATGGCGAGAGGAAACCAGCTAAAGCTTATGGGAAACTTACGACCATGTGCAGGTTGCTGACAGACCCTGAATGTATTTATTAAGATACTTCATTCATAATTTTTTATCAATAAGCCGGGTACATGTATATTTCACTATGCTAGAATGCTGAGGAATCTATTAAAAATGTGTAGCTCCTGCAATGTAAATGTTTACATGTCAACATTTTGTGAAATACTTCAATTAAATACAAATTAGTAAACTCCATCACCAGCATAAATAAAGTACCAACTGTTCTGAACAAGTGCACAACATGCTTTAAGCTTTGCTACGCTATGCTTCATGCTAAATAACTTACATTCATGGACAGTGATTCCTGGGAGTTGTTTATACAGTTCTGTAAGTCTACACACAAGAGCCACATAATTGTGCACTGTGTCGTCTTGACGATCTGCTAAGTGGCTGTCATTCTGACACAACAACTGCATGAACGGCAAACCCATCTTGATAAGCTCTAGTTTTGATTTGTTGTTTGTACGCAAGTATTCCTCCAAGACATTACCCATCAGCATTGTAACAGCTTTTATCACCTGTGGATACAAAAACAAAATACATTAAAGGAGACCCCCTAACACCTTTATTTTCACAGTAAATAATCACTGCACAAAGCATTTCTGTTACATTGATCTGTGAATTGCAACTAAAAAAATAATGGTGATTACATCCACTCATTCAAGTTGGAATGAATGACAATGCCGCAACGATAATATATCAGACATATTGTAGGGATATTAAAGTTGGACTTTCTGCACATCTTGTGAATTTTGCCAGATTTATGTACTCCACAGCTACCTACTGTGTGTTTTTCCCAAAGCCCTTGCACGATCTTAATCTGTAACTATTCCTACTAGAGTCACTCTTAACTGCACTCCTGAAAATCATATGAGTAATACAGTTTTACAGAGAATATTTTGGACCAATAACAAAGTTGCATAAGATCGTTCAAAAGCATGTAGTGCATAATGACTAGGCAGTATGACGCCCAATTTTCTCACATATTAATCCCAGCCACCATATAAATAAAGCTTGACTATAACTGAATGGAAACAGCCATTGGTAACTGATAGAATTATCAGGGTATCCATAATATGCATCTCCGTCACAGGCTTCAAAGTGAGGCATGTAGGTACACGTCGGCCCGGGCGAGCAGGCATCCAGGCACGAAAGCTGTTGTCCCCGTGACTGTCACTAGCACGCTATTACTCTTAGTGTAACACCTGTTGTTTTAAACACGCAAGTAATAACTTCTACACTCCAGGGTGAGAATCTGGTCCCTTGTATTTTTGTTTTGGCTTTCTATTGTTGAATATGCCTCAGCCTTACAATTTGGCTTTCAGTGTACAGGGTTGACCTTAGCAACTGAGTAAGTCTAATGTCCTGTATGAGTAATTCGTAATATGAATACGCAGAAATGAAGTCAATATTTTCTCAGTCTGTGACTTTTTCATGTCAGGTGTCTAACTTCAAACTATCCTGCATGTGAAGCCACACATCATCGGCATGGCCTGATGTCCAAATCGGATGTAAAAGTATCCTGTGGGGTCGCAATGTCACAGTATCAAAGCATTTTCTGATGATAGATCATATATAATTTTTCTTCTGTTTTTTTGCATTTCAAATTTTGACAGGTTTGAATCAATTCACTGGGCATTAAACTATCTATCTGCAGGCCCAGCACATTGAACCTAATTTAATTAATCAAGAATTAGATTGCTAACATAAATAATTATCTGTGACACATTTGCATACATGCTTATTTTCCTGTCAGTTTTATAGTACAAAATGAACTCTTTTATGAATACGTCTCCATGAAGACAGGATGGACATGGCCGAGTGTGAAAGAACTAATACAGTGTCATACACATGCCTCTGTAAATTATAAGAGAATAGAAAACAAAAAAAAAAAACAAATAAACATAAGCTGTTTGGAAAAACCCAAAAGCTTTTCATACTGTAAATGAATGCAAGTGAAGATTTTTATCTTACCTCATTGCTACACACACAGCCCGAATCCACTAGCTTTGAAATCCCTTGTCTTGATGTGTTAGCTGCTACAGCTGACCAGCATTGAATGACCTGTAATATACTGAGGGTGTCACTAATCTGTGCAAAAAACACTAATTTGAATCAAGTTATCCTAGAAAACAAAATAACCAATCTACTCATACTCTGCAAATGAACCTTATGAAATTTGTTCAGCCACATTCACATCCACTGACAGGTTGAGGAGACCTACACAGCACTTGTTATTATACAGATATATTCCAGTGGTGCTCACCCAACTCACTGCAAGGGAAGCAAATCTTGTAACTCATGGAGCAGCAGTGATCTCTGCCTACTTGAATAATAATACAAGCCATGGTTATTCTTGAAAACTTGTATTGTTATCGAAATTACAGGTGTTGTTATTAAAGTAGGTAGAGGGTCCTACTGTTTCATGAGGTTCATGGGATGGTTTTTTACACGGCTCACGAGCCCCATTCAAAAAATCAGAAACAGAAGATGCACTAAATGATAAAACTAGGACAAACACTGAACAAAGTAATAAACCAAACCAGAAGAGCCTGATATAAACGGTTCTTAACAGATTTAGGTAGAGGAATTTAATAGCTTGTAAACAACCAGTTTTTGGTTCTTGCTTTTTTCTTTTTTTTCACAAAGATATAAACACTGGCAATCAGATATTCTAGCAAACTGGGTTGGCACTTCCATATTGGCTGGTCATGTCACCAACAGATTATTTTTGTTCAATCAATTTCGTCCAATTAAAATAATCTAAGTGCTTTGTCAATGTCTGTGGTTTACTCTGGATGCGACATGAAAAGGTCTGCAAAATCTATGCACAGATTTAACATCCTCTCTAACAATGTTGATGACACATATTTCAAATATATAAACGTAACTTACATTAGTAAATATAACATTTCTTTCAGAATAGAGATTCGACTTTTTGTTGGTACACAGGCCATAGACACACATCCAAATGCATCCATCTGAAACAAAATTTAACTTGAGAGACTTACACATGTATATTTATACAGCCCTTGGCATTTAAAAACTGACCAACACACATGTACAGTCACAAACAGTAAAGGTGTAATTTTAATTTTTCCAAAACAAATTTTGACATGTTAAAGTGTGTTGTAAAACAAAAGCGGATATGACCAACCATCTCTTACATCAATAGGTTATTTTGTCAGAATAACTAAGACTTTGATATTATGGCTCAAACACACACTTTTATCCATCAAATGACAGGTTGTAGATGTGTCCAAGCTACAAGGGATCCAAATGCTAGTAAATTAAACTCTCTATATGTATCCTCAATCTATGTAATCATAGAATATAGAGTACAATGCACTACACGGCAATAACTCATCACCAATAAGACATATTTTTGCTGTTCACAAAAGTACACAGAAGTCAGATTTATATGAGAGATTCTCATCGGTACCATACCTGATGCTGAGCAGAGCGACCCCAGAAGCGAGTTACACTGTACTAACTGTGTTAAGACCCTTAATGCTCTTTTGACAATGGGTGTTGGGGTGTCTGGTCCTAAACATGTGTGCAGCACACCAAGAGAAACCAATGGTGACAAACTGAAAAGAGTCAATCAATTGCTTATTCATTATAAATGATGCCATTTTATCTTTATACAACACAAAGAGAAAAATTTATTAATTTAATTATTTATTTCATTTCATTGATGCTAAATACGATACTCAAGAATATTTCACTCATATTATGGCAGTCAGATTTATGAACTGCAGAAACTGCCACACGAGAATTGCCAATTGCTTTTTGTAACCAAGGTCCCCGAAAGCAATAAGACTGGCAGAAATCAAGGCACCACCCTCTACCACATGTCCTTGCGACTGAAAGAAAAGCACCTCTAACCACTTGACCATGGACTGCTTTCCACAAAAGAACAAAGAACAACGAAACAAAGCAAGTAAGGAGGACTACACATTAATTTCTATATTAGATTTAATATAATCTCACATTTAAATTTAATCACTTCGTATAAAATAATTGACAAGGCATAAGGAGGGAGACAATTAAAACATAGACATGCCTTCTAGGGCTTTTTTAGCAGATAAATTTGTTTCCATACCATTCCTTCTGCTTAGATGAACACTGAGCTGCAAGCTTGTACAGAATATCCAAACATCGTTCAACAACTGCCTGTCTATGTAGTAGACCCTGAAAGAGAAAGCAATCCATTCTTCTGCTCATATTTTGTTAAAATTTAAAGAGTGATAATAGCAGAATGCCCAAACTAATAAGAGACTATATCTAGAATTTATTCATGGGATGGTTTCTGGTGATTTTGTTTCTAGTACTTCATAACACTGCAGTAGAACAGCAATATTCCTCAGTTCTTCATGTTCAATTCAGCTCCTGATGACTTGGCATCTCGGCAAACTTTTATTAGTTTATGTTGAACAGGTACATACAACACTTACATTTACACAAGTTAAGCTGATTAATAAGCAAATTAATGTAAGTATAGATTTTAAAAAAGGCGAAATGGCACATACAAGTCACAATGATCATCTCTGTAAACCATCATGAAATTTCCGTTTAATAGGTTCAGAGATACAGTGGAGACAAAAAATGCTGACATTATGAAAATTTATGAAAAGATGACATCAGCAAAAGTGAATGATTTCCTCTTAAAATGTTCACAAAGATGGAAACAGTCAGGCAGACAAGCTGAGAGACGGACAACAATTCAGACAGACAAGGCCATGACAAAAGCATCAAAAGAAATGCATGTATAGAGTATCGATTAATATTGTGGGGTTTTTTTTTTTAGGGTTTCTTTATTTCAATGGTTCCACTGAAGCACAAGTACCGCCAAGTTAAAAGACAAGCAACTAGCCCTACGGTGCCATTAAGCAATGGAGTCATTTTGTAGCAAGATGTGATACCAAGTAAAGAACGTATAAGGAAAGAGCTTGAAAGGTGTCAAAGCCCAAACTTACATTGTCCATTCCAGTATCTGCTAGGGTTATGATGTAGTATAATATCTGCAAATCTGAGAGAGCTGAACCATCCAAGGAAGGGCTACTCTTTGGGACAGAATCAGGCAACTTTGATGACATTTTACTGGTCCCTGCAGTGGGTTCTTCCTTTTTCAAAAGACAATACATAAGCAAAATAGAGCTGCCAAATCAAAAGCATTCAGTTTTCGCAAAACTATTATATTCAGATTACCTTTAAGACATTTTATTTAATGAAAATCTTTGTACATGTATTTGTATATAATATGCATAAATTGCACATTATCGCTCTTAGCAGTTATATCATCTTGTCAAAACATTTTAAACAAATACTGTCCACATTTGAGCAGTTTACTATTGCTATCTGGTCTCACATTTCATTCCCTCTGAACCTAATAAAGCTCACAAAAAATTAGAGAACATTCTACTGAACAATCATCACAGTTTTCATTATTTCAGTAAACAAATCGAAAACCACTGCAGTTAATCTAAGAAAATTATCCTGTTACAACCACACACCTCTTTTGCACCCCCTTGTGCACCAGTCACAGCACTGGAACTTCCTTGAGATTTCTTCACAGGTGAAGGTCTTGACTCTGAAAATATCCAGCTGACAACTTCGGGACAGTGTGAAACCAATTCATGAAGCACATGCAAAGCAGCCAAAGTTATCTCCTCAAGACTGTTTGCATAGGTGGCACCTTCCCTAAGAAGAGAGCTGAGCGAGCTTGAAAACGAATGAAAGGAACTACGGTCTGAACTGCTACCACTTTCAAAACAGAGGGAACTTAAGGAAGTTTTTGGACTGGATAGATTGTCATCGGAACAAACGTTCAACATTTTTGAGTATTCTCGCACACAGTCCTCTATTAACGGCAACAGAAAAACAGCTTCATGGGTCAACACATTTTCATCGATGTCTTCATCTGAAATACTTTGAATAAACCTTCCCAAGTCCTTGGGTGAATATTCCCCTGTCAGCATTGCAGAAACTCCAATATTTGCTAAAGCTATGTTTCTTGCAGCATTTTCACCAGAACTTTTTCCATCAGAGTCCCGATAAGCTAATGATCTTGATGTAGACATGGAACGTTGAAAGCCAGTTGATCTGAGAAAAAAAGATGGACCAATGCATTTTAGAAGTTATTTAGTAAGGATTCTGACAGAATTGCAATGGAATATCACATCATTAATAGTTATCATACTACGTGACAAAACTGAACTAGCATCCAGCTTGTAATAATAGTTTTTCCAATCCATTTCTTTATTTGACTACTGACAAATATCCTTGAATTTGAGATACAAAGCCTGCAAGGCAAGGTCTAAAATATCATTAAATACATCTCACTTTCAAGATACAACAATGCAAAAAGTAAACCATGAGGAAAATTGACAAACAGAAGTAATTTTTTACACAACCTTTTCAAGTGTTTAGGAGAAAACAGCAAGCTTCCCCCCTCTCTTTCAAGGTACACAGTTGACAGGTTGACAGGGGTTCGGCCTCTGGGTAGGAGCAGCCTTACGATACCTCCAGCGGTTGGGATGGAATCAATATGTAGGTTTCCCACCTCCCCCAAGAGTCGGCTGACTAAATAGGGCCCACCCACCACACCTGTCAGAAATTATAATGTTTTAGTTAAAAATATCACCACCTTAGATCTCTTGAGGATATATGAAAATATATCTATAAAGATGGTTAGGAGCCAATACAACATATTACACTTCATCTATGCGGCTGGCAAAAATGAATGCATGTCAGGGCAAGATATAGGATACAATAACAACAAAACAGCTCTCCGTTCATTGTAATGAATCCCAACTAAAAACCTTTTACTTTTAAATAGACCTTAATGAAGAGACAACCAATTACAAACAGTACATATATAATGAAAATAACATCAAAGATTTTTAAGTGCATTTATATTTTATGCATATACATGGGAATGACTGAGACCATCTATTTGATTCACAATTGATTCACTTGTGATTAAGAGTTCGCTCAAAATGCCATGGCTTATTGGCATTTTTTTTCAATCCAGCCTAAAAGCAATATCAGTACATGTTGATGTATTCAACGTACCTTTCGATATTGTGGTAGGGAGCCTTTGCTTTCTTTTTGCCTTATCATCTTCCACTATTGATACATTCTCTGTTGATGTGTCTGCTTACAAAAAAAAGAAAAAATAGTAAAATGTAAAATGTAGCATATTTAATTCATGACTGGTTTCTAAATGTATGTATTTGTTTGCTAAGCCACCCAAAAGTAATATTTTCCTTTAGCATTTTGATGAAAGACCTTCAAATATAAATGAGAATATCGTTTTAGTCAGAGATATAAATTACTGGGCACACAAGAGCGAAAGACATGATCACATTATTGCTTTTCATTTTAATATTTATTAATTTTTCTCTCTCTACTTGAAGTTATTTAAATTTTTTAACTTTCTACTCAGCATAGACTCCCTTTATCTTGACAACCCAAACCCTTCCGCTCAAAATATTTTGAAACCAGCTACAAATATGTTACCAGTGCCAAAGGTAATGTTTCACAATTAACACAACAATTTCCACCATAAATTCAATCAATTTTTTTTTGTACCAGTTTTGTCAGTTGAATCTTGAGGATTCTTGGCTTGGAATGATTCTATGGTTGGGTAGCCTGCAGACTGTGGACTCTTCAACGGAGACTTCTTGCCAACAGGATGAACTCTTGGTGAGTGGGTGGACAATTTAACTGGTGAAGTACCTGCACCTTCAAGCTGGGCAATTTTCATTTCAAGGGCACGGCATTTGTTCACAACTTCAGATACCTCACGTTCTTTGAACTGCACTTGACTTCCTAGCCGTTCGACTTCCAACTCTAGCTGCCTTTCCTTAGCACTTCTCTCCCGCTTATCAGCTTCCACTTGTCCCATTTTTTCCTGTTTATACTTTAAGATTTCTGTTTCCTTTTGCTGAATTGTCTCCCTCTGAATGGCAACTTCTCCTTCCCTGGCTGTGAGTTCATCCTCCATTCGAAATAGCTGTAGAAAAAAATTGTGTTATGTGCAGTCTTATGCTGATACAATGGTTAAAATGCAACTTCAATTCCAAGAGAAACTGGATGGAAATATAATTAAAATGATATGAAGGAAATCACATAGAATGGAGAGAGCTCTGCAGTTCAAAAAGATTTACAATCAACAACATTATTCAACCCCTTATAACTGAAGAGTCCTCAAAAACAAAATATTTGGCAGATTCCACTTAAATTTGCCATATGTGACATGACGATATTCCTTATGCAACATTCAATCAGGCAAATATGGCAGGAAGTAAGGCTGTCGTACTGGAAAAGCATAAATTTGCAAGTTAAGTATTATTTGTGGCTATTATTCTGTATGGTGTCTGACACTGCATCAGGCATAAGTGGAATCTTTTATTTCTGTATTGTCTTTGAGGCGTACAACATTTGTTTTAACAAAGTATAGTTTCAAAAAGTTAAGTAAAGCAATTATACTATGTTTACCCTATCAATTAACTCTGTTGACACAAATGACCACAAGTGACACCCTGAACTTTGTAAACTACATGTAAATGCATGTTAGCTCTTCTGGGGTTCCGCTGGCCTAATAAATCAATGCCAACATGACACTATGGTGAGACATAATTGTCTTTTAACATATTCTTGATGAAATCAGAAAAAGTACACAAAAATAACAGATAACAATACTAACTTGTGCCTGGAAATCTGCAATTTGCCTTTCTCGTTCTAAAAGACATCTTTGAAGATCTTCCGGAAATTCCTTACTGGGACCCAAAGGGTCATCCGCAGAGCCTAGTCTTTGACCTCCTCCTATCTTCTGACGGAACCATCGAAATTTTTTTCCTCCAGATGGGCCAGGTTTGCTGCTTGTAGATGATGTTGCCACCTGTTGAGAAGATCCCTGGTCTTTTGAACTTGATGCAACAGGTTCTTGCACATGTGTCTTTGACTGACTTGCAGCATCCTCTGGAGAAACAGCTGCTGAAACATCTGGAGGGCATGTAGGAAGCTCCGGTTTGGTAAAAACTGACTGACTATCAGCCTGTGAGTTAAAGAATTCAAGTTCATCCTCAGTGAAATCTTCACCCCAAGGGTTTTCTTCAACTGTTTTTCCTTTTCCTTGCCCACAGGGACTTGTTTTTCTCTTTTTATCAGGTGGTTGGTTCATGAGGAATAGGGGAGTTTTCATTGGCTTGAATCTTGGAATATCACTATTTCGCAGGCAATGATCTAAAACAATGCTGTTATTTGATTGCTATCTTGATAAAATGGGTCACATCACCAAAACGTAAAACACACATCAACAAAGACTATATCCAAAGAAGTGTGCCCTATCCCTCCAAAATATCAATATTACCAACATCACTGTATGATGGTCCACACCATGCTGCACGAGCAAAACAGCTTAACCCATCTTTCCTCAGGTAACTTGAACTTTTTCTGAAAGGCTACACTGCACCTTCAGTCATCTGAAATGCATAAACCAAAAATTCAATTATGTTCAAAAAAAAGACCAAATAGTTACACATTAAAAAAAAACCACTGGGCGAATGTTATGAAAATTGTGTATTCCGAGAATCCAGTTTTTTTTTTTTTGTGAACTTATGTTAATATATTGGGGTCCTTTTTGATGGAACAAGCATTACTGGAAATTTAAGTCTCAATATATTCAAGAGCATTGTCTAATATTCATTGTCTGAAATCATTTTCAGTTGTATGTGCTGTTCAGATATAATGTCTTTTTTTTTCTTTCTGTTTCTGTTTTCTTTCATTCAAGTAAAATCAGATTAGTAACTCTTTAAATAAAAGTATTTCTTCCAAATTTTCCTATTATACAGATATTTCACAGCACAATCCTTTACGTGTCTTTACATATCTGCCACCACCAGCAAATTTTGTACAGAAATCTTGAACAACGCCGAGGTAAGTGGGGTCACAGTGATGAGACAGGAGGTGATGTCAAAAACCACAAAACCTTTGTTTCAACCCTTGTTTATAATAGTACTTTTATACACATGCATTCTCATCATCCAAAGTATGTACAACATAATTATAATCCACACCTGAAACAATTTTATTGCTGAATGCTGAGTAAATAGTTGTATGTGAAGAAACTAATTGTGAGTCTAAGCCTAAAAACGCCTACGTGTTTGGCTGGGGCTCCAAAGGTCAAGCTTGTCTAGGGGTGGCAGTGATGTAAAGCGAGTGTATAGAATACTTCAATTAAATTAAACGTTGAGGTCTATTTTCAACTATTTCCGACATTTACCTGCCTCAACCTTTATTTGTTAAATTCAAAAATGCTGTAGGTCCATTCTGCAAGGCACTTTGTGGAATGAAATGGGCCCATAAATCCACTCTAAAACAGCAACACACACCACTGGGGATTGAAGAGAAAATAATGCTTTAAATCACTCATACACATTTAAATCCATTTCAGACTAGTTATATGCAGAAAATCTGATAAATTGTTGACTCTTCTCTCTTCCAGTGTGCAGTGTGCACACGTGATGCATTAGTTGCATTCAAAATTCGAAGTGTCAAAAAACATGGGTGAAGAAGCAGATGCGCACATGACAGCTGCAAGCCTTGACTGGAAGCTTTGGAATTAATTTTTCTCGCTGATCGTTCAAATTGTTCTTTCTATTCTACATCTATGAAGACTGATGAAGTCATCGCTAAAGTTGTCATTTAAGACTGGTTGGGTGGTCTTGTCTTTTTAGGTTGATTTCCGTATTTTACAGGAAATTGGAGGAGAGGAAATATTTCTGTGCATTTCAACAAAATTTTAACTCGCAAATGGATTTACACTTGCAGAAGTGGTAATAAAGGTCCTATTCTCTTTACTGCACACCAGAAATAGATGTATGCTGCCTTTTTGGAGTGGACTTCATTCAGGAAAGTGCTTTGAGGAACGGACCTACCACGTTTTTGAATTCAACAATTAAATTTTGAGTCTGGAAAATATCAGAAATTGTTGAAAGTAGACCTCAACGTTTAATTTAATTGAACCAGTGTAGAAAGCAGCCCATCCACTGGAAGGAGTATGGTTATATAGTGACATCTAGCTATTCTGACATGAAATATCTATAGGTAAAGTTTTTTTCGTGATAAAGTGACTCACTTTTCTGCTTTACTTTTTGACAAGTTCAGTATTCTCGGATTTTTTCTTAAGCCTACCGCTACTGAGGCTACTCTACATGGGCAGTTATTTAAGTTGTGATGAATCGTGGTAGGGTGACATCAATCGACATCATCTGCTTTTTGAAATAAACATTTGAGCTACAGATCAACGACAAACACGGACACCATCAGATTCTTTTAGTTCACAACTCCTATCACCTTTACTGGTAAATTTGTACAACAACAACAACCACAAGGCGAACATGATAATCAGAGTCGTGAAAATGTATGCAGCCTACGAAAACTGTGAAAGACCTTGTCAATGTGCCAGCAGTCCTGCCGTGATGCATCAGATAAATAACCACATCATCTTCAGAAAAGGGGGAAAACCACAATAAAAAATGTACCATGAAATTATATTTTGACAACTCCCGCCATGATGATCGAAAAAATGTACGAGCTAGACGGCACAATAGACGAGTGTAAAAGACTGCATTCATTGTTTTACCGAAAAATTACCAAGTTTAATATCCCTGGTGTTTTTTTCAAAATAAAAGCCATTGCTGACGATTAGATCTGAAATAACTCAACTCACTGCATTACCGTAAAAACTTCGACAGAAGGCGATACACACTTCTCAAGATGGCGGCAAGCTTGTTGAAGTTCGTACGTTTGGCACGTCAGAGTTCCGTAATAGCCTCTCCTTGGCGCGAACGAACACGTTTAACCAGGACTATTACGCCGGCATGTATGATTTCAACGTCCAAGAAAAACAAAGATAGTGTCTCTACCGTGGAACCAATCCAGTCTCCAAAAACTGACACCGAACGACCTGAAGATATGTTCCCGGCAGACCCATACCACGAAAAGGTATGGTTTCTGTTTTTGAGTTTCAGAGTGCGCTAAAGTGCATGTCATGTCTTCAGAAGCTATGCATTTTCAGATATATCCAGGAGTGACTGGTATTCTATCTTTTCTATCCTTGAATCTCTAATACCTTCTCTAAAAGGTTCTGTGAGACACTTGCCGTCTCTACACCCAAGTAAATACGAAGGCCGATATTGCTCTGACGTGAGGTTTGGCCAAAATTTTGTTAGGGCAAGGATTATCACTTCTGCAAATATGAATCCATTCTTGAGTCAAAATGTTGTTAAAATCCACAGATATATTTCCTTCTAGTTCCTCCAAATAACTTTGTGCTGTGGTGGGGAGTCTGGTGTACTAAAATCTATGAACGACGCACCAAAAGATATGGAATTCAACCTAACAAGACCAGACCACGCAACCTGTCTTAACTGACAAGTTATGTGATGATTTCATCAGTCACCATGGATATAGAATAGAAAGAACAAATTTCCCAGTTAATCGGGCCAAACAAAGTCTAAAGGATTCAGTCAAGGCTTACTTCTATTATGTGCGCATCTGCTTCGCTGTCCATGTTTTCTGCCCGTGGCGTCAGATACAATCCAATTTTGAATGCACCCGACGCATCGCGTATGCAAACCTTGTGTTTCGCAAACTGCTTTGCGGAATGGAGGTACTGGATTTTTTAATTCAATGAGTAAATAAATATCAGAAATTGTTGAAAATGATCTCAACGTTCAGTTTAAATGAACGAACCGTTCACCTGTCCCACAGTGTTCCTGGAGCATGAATGACGCCTCTTTCATTTAAGAACTTTTCGAAAACATTCAGTTCCTCAATTTTCACCATCGCTCATCTGCTCTGAAATACTTTTGTAAAACTTTTTACAGGAGCCCATGCTAATAGTAACTGTCATCAAAAATAGTTGTCAAATGCTGATACAGTTTGACTTTTTCTACCTTTAAAAGAGTTAGATCTCGAAACTCTCCTGTTAGGCAAGGAAAGTCTCTGTTGCAAACAACTAGGATAACAATTGAGAAACAAAGCTTACATTATGTTATCAGCCCATGCTAAAGGGAGATCACTCTGAATGCCTGTGGAAAAATTAGTTGTGACCTGTAAATCATGTATTACTGCATATGCATACTGGCGCAGTTTTGGGACCATTACCTACTCCCTCAGTAGTCTTCAGTATGGCAGAAAGTGAGATCGCATTGAACCACTTGTATCAATCCATTTAATTACATAGTTTTTGATTTTTGTTACCTTTATTTTGAGTAAAAAGAGAGACATCAAATTATTGTCATATAATATATTAATTTGCAGTCAGACATTGTATTCACTAGTTTTAAGTTTTTTATCTTCCATGTTTGGAGGCAGAATAAGTGTTAAAACCATACAACACGGACCTTTGTTTTCGTAATTCTTTACCAGAATCTAAATGGATTCCTGTAGGTTTGCCTTGTGGAAATTCACCAGAATGTAGGTCAAATCTAGTACTACAAAGTATGCAGTTACTCCAAGTTTTGATACTGGTATATAAAATCAAACAGTTTTGGGGATTCCGGATGTCATAGACATCACTATATTGGGTAGAAAGAATCAAAAGGCCGATAGGGCCAATTGACTTGGAAATCAATTGGCCCTTCCATAGTTTTTTAAGTCACTGATGATTACTGGTTACTGATCACACGAACAATTTTTTTTTAAGAGGTTTAGGTGCTTTTAATATTAGGTAAGATGTTAGGGGGTCAGTGATTTTCGCATAGGCCCTATTGGTAAATCATAAACCATCCTTTGACCAATCTGTTTAAAGTTGTTCCGATTATGTTTCGGTTTTTATCGTCTTCTGTAGCTGGTCAGAACCGCTACCACTGCTGTAGCTGTAGAATGGCTATTGCCTTGTTGTACACCGGTGGCATTTCCGACAATTTGTCATTGGTCCATGGGAGAGACACAGCCAATGGGACATCCTGCATCATAGCGGTATTCACTAGAAACCAGCACGTTTTGTTATCTACTTTTCTTTCACTTTTACCGGCAGGCCATAGATCGATCAAACTAAAGAGGAATGAACTCCCATTTTGTTTACCCACCATGCCCTTATTCACCACAGTTTGTGTACACATTTAAAGCCCTTATTTTCCCTTCCTACTGTTAAAATTTAGCTTGGCCAGCCAAACTTTCATATTCCAAACTCTTGCCACCAAAAAAGATTTCACTATCAGAGCTGTATTTCATTATTTGTCAGTTAGTTTATGCTAAAGAATTTACTGGCATTGTAGGATAAAACCAACAGTTAGGTGATTTATTTCAAAATTTCAACATTAGTTCACAGTTTATTTTGATCTCTGTTCATCAGTATAGAGTTTTTACTGTTTGTATGTTTTGAAAGTTGCATGGCATACAACAACAATGCCCATTCGTGTAATAATGTGTAAAAAGTTGAACCTTGTTATGGGAATCCAAGCAAGAGTCCTGTAAATTTTGTTTACGGGAGTAATGGTGAGAATCAGATTTCCGTCGAAAGTAAGGCCCTGCAACACAAATTACCCACGATAAATCCAGTGGCAACTTTTGGTGATGGGTTTAGGCTGAGTGGTTTTCCTTTCCACCACTAGAAGTTTACAATACACTAGTCCTGGATTTAAACTGTCCTGAGTGCTTTGTGGCCTTGGCAACAATCTATAAAGACATCTAATATTCATTGATGACGATAAGCTGAATTTCCTCCAACCATGTAGACACTTACCTCCACCGTGTTATGGAAAAATGAATCAATGTCATCTACATCTTTAATGGCCTTCTTCTTTTTTGAATACAAGAAAAGTTGATTTAAGAAAAATAAGAATTGAATGGCACAAAGCAGCTCAATGCAAACTGGCATTCTGTAATATTGACAGAGAAATGTACCTGTAACTTTTTGGGCTAAGCTTTATCAAACTTTGTGTTTCGTAAATGAAAGATGTGGTGTTTTGCATTTTCAGAACTGGATATCATATGGTTATGACTTGGTGGATAAGGAAGATGATCGATTTTTCCACAGAGTGACAATGTTTCTTTTCATCTCGCTTGGACTCTGCTTGACAACATTTGTTATTGCATATATGCCTGACAATAAGTAAGTATTGGGAATATAATATGAATAATAAAACTGTTGCCTTTGCTTCTTTGTTCATTGTAAACTCTACTATTAAAATTGTATTATATTGTGAGGTACAAAGCATTTGTATGGTTTTAATACGAACACTGTATTTTCCATTCATTTGTCTAGAGCAATTACCAACCAATTGTTTGAAAAGTAAGTTGTGTTATTTAATGTAAATGTTTTAATTTGAGTCTATTTCATTCTGTGGTTATATGTAGTTTCTTGACAGAGTATTGTTATTCTATTCATAATCTGTCAGTTACGCGGTATCTGTGACCACTGTCCTCTGATGCAGGGGCTGAAAAGGTTAAGCAGTACTGAACTCATGCAAGCAGGGGTTTTGACTGTCATTCTGGCTAGTAAAGTTTTTTTTTCTATTACTTAGCGCAAAAAACATTTGTATGTTTGTGTGAGAATGCAGTTAATCAGACAAAAGTTTCTGGATTTTCAGAAAAAAAAAAAGGACATTAAAAGGACAGCCAAAATAACAGTGAGCAAAATTGTTTTAGATTTTTCATTGATACTCATTTAAAATGAACTTTTTTGCAGCTCAGGTTGAGTCTAATTTGTTGATTTGTTTTTGCAAATGCAGGCTGGATCAGTGGTCACATCGAGAAGCTTATTTGGAATTGGCACGTCGGGAAAAGGACGGGCTGCCATTAATAGACTGTGAATTAATAGATCCTTCCACTATTGAGCTGCCATCAGATGAAGAACTAGGAGATACTGAAATAATCATATAAAATTTGTGGATTTGGAATAGTACCCTCTTTTTGTACATAGTTGAAGTGTGCCTGACTTTTCAGTAGTTGGAAGCACTTGCCATGAAACTTCACAAGGATGCCATTTGTAACTTCTTGTTCATATTACAACACCCTGAAATTGCGTCATCTACAAGGAGGCTGCAAAAGGAATTCTTCAGTGTTTCTTGGATGTGTTATCTGTAACTGATTCACTGCCATAGCAGTTAATATAGTGCTATTTGGAAATACAACAAGGAGTTGTTCCCTTTCTGGGTGCGAACCCCATGACCATGAAACATGTGAGTGTACAGGCTGTCAGTTACATTGGAAAATATCTGACATTGATGCAAACCATTTACAGTTCGAACTGCCTTTGTTCTATCCAGTGTAATAGCCTTCAGTTTCTGTGCTGTTATGGGAAGCACTATTGTTGATATATGGTTAGCAACCAATTTTGCTATAGCAGCTTGTGGGTGTTGTTTGAAAAAAATGTCAGAATGGATCTGTCTGTATTGTTTGACCATATATCAAGTCATGCTGGAGCTAAAATGTGTATTTGTTAATAGTAATAATAAAACAGTTTAATGCTGATATTGTTTGATATTACGACATCAGTGGTTCTGTGGGTGGTCAAGGTTTTAAACTTGACCTATCTGAAAGTTGCACACTGGTAGTGGACCAGCTTAGACCTAAACGTGTCGACAGTACAGAAATTTGTAATGAATTGAGCCGCAGACAATGACCACAACACTAAGTTGAAAAACGTTCCGGGTTTTATCCCTTGCCTTTGTAAGGGATTTACTATATTTTGCAGACTCCCTCACTCACACTGTTAATGGGGCATTCAGCATTGGTGACAATGTTTCAGGAGGTGTTTGCACGGTGATGTTCGACTTTAGAGACCACTAACCTTTTACTTACATGGCATGCAAGTTCCTGGTATAGCCTGGGCACTCCAGTTTTAACCCATGAAACTGAGTCGCTTCTATTAACTGAAAACTTGTTGAGTATTTCATCCCGCCACCAAAGAGTTCTTTTGACAGTTATCATAGTTGACGTCAGACTGAAGGCTACTTAATTTCCGGACTGACCGCTGGGACCTTATACAAACTGTATCATTATGTATGGTTTAAAGTCTTATTTTACCATGAAACTTCACAAGGATGCCATTTCTAACTTCTTGTTCATATTACAACACCATGAACACGTGCCATCTATAAGGAGGCTGCAAAAGGAATTCTTCAATTTTTCTTGGATGTGTTATCAGTGTTATTCTCTGTAAAGACGAGAATCTTCCTTGTATTATGTGTTGCAAGTTCTGGCTCCATGAGTCATCCTAAACTGCATGTTAAATATGAAACCAGTGTTTCATCTATTCTTTAATAACTGGAAAGTATTACAGTTGAAGAGTTCCCGGTTGGCAAGGATCGGCAAAACATTGTACCATCGTGTTCGTCTGCTGACTTGAAACCCAGACGGCTGAGTGCGTTGTTTTGCTGTATTCTCCAACAGATTTCATTCACTCGTATACTTTGGGCTGTGCATGAATAACTCTCCTAATAATGTAACAGGTAACAGATCTCCTTGAAAGACCAGGGCGCCATGATCAAGGAGCCTCTAACCAATGCGCTCTCTGTGAGTTGAAATCCAGCTTACGCTGGATTCCCTCCGGCGTACGTGGAAAGACCTGGCAACAACTTGCGGATAGTCGTAGGTTTGGAAAATAGCTTCAAAAAATTATTGGTGTTATACTGTTAAAGGCCCCATGCTTTAGGCTTTATGTCTAAGCGTGTCACTCTTCTCCGAGCAAATATACAGCATTTCGTAAAAAAAACATTAATGTATCGGTATAACAGAATCTATAATGATACCCCATTATCTCTTACCTTTTATATCTTTTCAGCGATGTTGTTGATTGGTCCTGTTTGTTCCGTGACGTTTTACTTGTTATATCCTAGAATCTAATGAAACCTAGTTTCACGAAGAAAGTATTTCTCTGCTTATCTCTGACAGCATATATATATATCAGAGCTGTTTTATATCTTTGTGCCCAATGAGTAATGCAGCAAGAGTTGGGAATCGCAAGTCCGAGATCAAAAACTTTAACATTAAAGGTTGGTAGATTAATAAGTTTGAAAATTAGCTCAGGCAAAACGTATTATCGGTGGCCACTTTCTTAGTCAGCAGTCACCCCTGTACCATGAAACATCAGGAAATGTCTCATCCACCATTCACATATTTGGGAGTAAATACCTTGGGAACTAATAAACCTGTCTCACTAAACAAAAGGTTGGTATTAACGCAATAATAAACGTTAGATTATCTTTTCATGTCTCATATTAGAGCCACGTAGACTGAGCAGCGAGCTTCGAGTTTCGTTAAAGCTATGAGGAAATTACTGAGGACTTGGTAAATGTTGGAGATTTTACTGAATGCTGATCAAATAGAGGCACCATGATTATGGGAACTTGGTGTGAACATCGACAACGATAAGGAAGACAATATGTTAAAAAAAAAAGAATCCGATGTTTAAACCCCACACTCCTCTCATGGTCGATGTGCGTGTCACATTCATGGCTGAAGGCTGTGTAACAGTTCATGGATGTCTCATCCACTGTAGGGCCTACCAGTTTTATGAGACCCTAAAGGTATATCGCTATATCTCTCCCTTGTACCTGACATGCACTCATTTGGGGCATTATAGATGTTGGTGGCGAGACTCTCTCTATGCTCTACAAAGTCGATGTGAAAGCAAGAAGCATCCAGAAACTGATAACTGTGTATGTCCTTAGGAAATAACAGTACACTTACTAGTCCATATTTCTTATGAAAAATAAAGAAATAAAGCAAAGAAGTACACGAAATGCTGATGTCCAAAATACCCCGAACCATCCCCACTCTCCGTCTCCCAGCCCTTTCAATACAAATCTTAATCAAAACTGTTCACAATGTTCAGACCAGCTGTGTGGAGAACATCACATCTGTGGACCTCAAAGGACCTCAACGCGCATGGGTATCTTTGTGAATATTGACAGGCCTACAAATGACATGAACATCCCGTCAGCACCAGTTCATAGGCTCAGACGTGTGTTCATATTCATATATTCTGCAGTTCGTTAAGACAAGTTGCGTTAACTACAGAAAGACAGATAGGCAGACTTTCCGACAGACAGGGTGATTCCAGTATGTCCCACCCAAGCTCAACGGGGGGAGAGCGGGGTATAAAATGACAAACTACAATGACTTGGTTTTGCCAATTGTAAACCACATAGTTCCACTCATTTTTGTGCTTTCAGTCTTAATTAAAGATTTGTGATCTACTATTCGACACCGTCTTAAATTTTGTGGAATTAAAAGTTTAAGCGTAATATCCTTAGTGTAATGATTTGCTGCACATTTTACAGTTAAGATTCTGTGACAGTATAGATCGTTAAAGTTCATGAAATAGACCTTTTAATTCGTATATCAGATAGTGACGTTGTTGTTTGAACAACTAAATTTTCAACATTTTGTGAATATTTTCGTCGGATAAGCAATGATAATACGTTATTCTGTACAACTTTATTGTATTTTTGTTTAATGCGTAGTACTTGATTCTATTCAACTCACACAGACCGTAAAAAAAGGGTTGCTTTTTACTCCATAGTGCAAAATGAATGGGAATGGGAGTTATCTCCTTTCCATGAACAGCTGTTACAGTAGTTCTCACTGTCTACAGTAGACAGCCATTATATAGCCTGGACCAACATATTTCGTTATGTGCATGAATGAACAGTTGACAGGAATGAAATCAAATAAAATGTATGTATCGTAATACCTCTGATTTAAGTATAGAAGGTGTTGTCTTACATATAGGCTTACTTATTGGCGAGCATGGCATACATACACGTCTAACAAAGAAATGAATATTGAAAAATGAACAAATAATCCAAAATGGGATTGTACAGGTACATGTCATTGTCTATACATCTGGATAATTAACTCACTCTTAACGGTGCCATGTGTAGTGTATAGATCAGCTCACATGTACACAGCTGCTATGTTGGCGATAACACCTCTCACTCCTAATGATCAAACAAACCAACTTTAAACATATCATTTAGATAAATAAATCTACCATTAATACAACAGCGTATCAATTATAACAATTACAAGAGCAACAGCAACATAAGAGATGTTACACCATACCTGAAATGGCACACTGCATATGCTTATCATTACAATAATACAGCAAATCTTCGTCGGCAGTAAGATGCTTGAATTAACTTAAAGCACACAACTGATCATTGCAAGTCAAACAACAGTATTCTCCCTTGACTCGATAAACTACGGATACACTACAGCGGTAAACTATTTATCATTAAATTTACCGATATGTGTTACAGCTGTTATGGACATTCACTATCATTTAAGAAGGCAACGTTTAAGTTACATTACCTGCTACCTTTTATGACCTATTGCTAACATAGTAATGACTTATTCTGTAGGACGGATTGGAAGCTAGTGACCACGTGATCTCCTTAGTAACAAACGGCGTGGGTGAAGAAAACGATTTTTGAATCGCTGTCAGAGATCTTGTATCGGTTGGATTTGTATAATTTTCAGCTTTCCAGATAGACTGAGTATTTCTGCAGAGTTTTCATGACGTCATTTTGTAAAACTAGGCCTTAGTGGTCCCTAGCGAAGTGACAAAAAGCTGTTTTCCCCGTGGCTTGACCACAAATTGTTTATGTGTATGCAGGAAAGGGAAATAACCCATGATTTACCGAGTGCGTGGATGTGCAACACAAGAGGCTCCACAGGAGTGGGTCACGGCGAACGCTTATACATGTACTCCATAATCATGTACGGGATTTGCCCGTTACACACAATCGAAACAGCAAGATCTGGACACGAACTGCGGACCGCCAGGAGAGTGCCCTTTTTTAAATTTTTTTTTGTTTGATTGGTGTACGTTTTACGCCGTACTCAAGAATATTTCACTTATACGACGGCGGCCAGCATTATGGTGGGAGGAAATGGTGAGAGCCGGGGGAAACCCACGACCATCCTTAGGTTGTTGACAGACCTTCCCACTTACAGCCGGAGGGGAAGCCAGCATGTGCTGAACTTAAACTGAACCAACTGAGCTACGGAGGCTCCAGAGTCAGCTGCTATATTTCATGGTTTCATGATGGCCTATATGTCTTATATATAGAGCTACATGCATTCCTCAATGACCTAAAATGTCTGATGTAGGCTTAAAGTAATGTCATGCTAGACTGGCTGAACGCTTTACCTACACTACATAACCCAGACCAGGCCTCACGACGCATACATGCAGCTGTCAGCGTTTAAAAACGGTTGCTAACGAAAAGAAGACAATGGCCTCCGAGATTAAGCTTGAAGATTACCACATTTCCGAGGAAGTTGGTTTCTTAATGCGAGACCCTTTGGTAAGATGCCCAGACAGTTAATTTAAGGAGGTAATTTACGCGTATAAGCGCATTTGACAGGGGTGAGATTTTAAGGCGCTCGCCGCACTGATGAGTCAGGGCAGTCGCACGCTATGTAGGCTGTACTGAAATCTAGAAATTTGTAATTAGAGCATGTTTCTACTGAGAATGGTCCAGAAGCCAGTATATATTCACAAGTCCGAACGTTTAACGGAAACACTGGTAAACTTTTGCGGGGCCTCCTTTTACTGGTATATATAAGTATGCCGCTTTACGATGGGTACACTAGGCTTATGTGGTAAATGACTAGTATTCAGGATAACGCTTTATATAGGACTACGCAAGATTAATAGGCATGCCTGCATAGACCCGTGGATTTGTTAGTTGCCTTTTCACTGCAAGGTGTTTACTTAGAGGGCGTATACTCACAAATGTGTAATATCCAGTTTAGTTCAACAGGAGCGGAAGAGATATACATGTAGCAAGCTCTGTATAGCATGACCCGTGTAAAGCCACAGATAAACATACGTATATATTCATTTGTCTACAAAATTATTCTGTTGCTGCATAGACAGAAGGGAAAAAACAGAGCGACACTATATGTTAGTGTAATAGACACCTGTATGGTTTTACCATCAGTTGTTGAACTGCATGAGCGCATTGTCCGTCCGGTTAAGTGACCTTGTCTGAATGCTGTCTGAGAACTGATGAGAACTAAATTTGTCTCCAAACTTCATGACATGGGCCGTACGAACTGATGAACTTTTGGAGATTGTTCATCTGCTCATCCGTTCGTTCGTCCTCGAATTTTGGCATTGTAGCAAGCAGTAGCCTTGTCTCTACCAAATTTTCAGAACATTGAAAAGTCCATGTAAATCGCTCAGCTGTGATGTTCATGAGTAACATGTAAATTAGCCACTACAAATGTGATATACGGCCTTATGATGTGAAGTTCTTCAGTTTGTCTGCCTATAGCAGGACATTACATATAATCCATGTTTCTTCCACTAGCAAACTTTGATGTAAAGTTCTTCGGTTTGTCAGCCCATAGTAGGACACTATATATAATCTATGTTTCTTCCACTAGCAAACTTTGATGTAAAGTTCCTCAGTTTGTCTGCCCATAGCAGGACACTATATAGAATCTATGTTTCTTCCACTAGCAAACTTTGATGTACAGTTCTTCGGTTTGTCTGCCTATAGCAGGACACTATATATAATCTATGTTTCTTCCACTAGCAAACTTTGATGTAAAGTTCTTCGGTTTGTCTGCCTATAGAAGGACACTATATATAATCTATGTTTCTTCAACTAGCAAACTTTGATGTAAAGTTCTTCGGTGCAAGAAACTGTGCACCTCAAGTAGCGAAACTTTGTTTACTGTGTCGAAAATATATAACATTGCAGAGGAGTCAAAATTGCGAAGGAGTCGTGTCGTTGAGTTCGTACTCTGTCTGCTATAGTATAGTATAACGTAGTATAGTATGGTGTACTATCTGGTCGGCTTCTAGAGTTGAGTGTTGAACTGTGGCGCCAAAACGGACCAGTGGGGTGGGTTGGATTGTCCCGCTCGGATTTCGTTGACGTCGGCGCCGCGTCCTCCAATAAGAGGTGGGCGGACGGACCAATGAGGGACAGGTAAACGAAACGTGGGCTTGTAAAGTTCAGTTCAATGGCTGCGTACGCCAAAACTGACCAAGAGGCGAATAGCAGATCAAGAAACACAGATGCTTGGAAAAAACCATCCCGGGCTCGCTGTCGGTGTTGCACAGATTTCTTTGACGTCTGCGCTGAAGGGCTAAAATAGAGGGTTGGGAGATCGTGCAGCTACAGCTAAACCCATTTTCCACGCAGTATACTACTAAGCTCCAGACAGGCACTGGAGCAATGTATTGGTCGTAAAATCGAAAAAATGTAGCCCGGGTTCGGTCACTCTGAAATATCTTTTCTTTTGCGTTAGGCACTATAGAATTGTGTCAATAACTGCACCGCAAATGTAACTTTTTGAAAAATACTTGAGCACATAGTTATGCACTAATCAATTTTTCCTTTACTCTCACAAATATATGTTTTCAAAGAAAAAAAAAAGAACAACAAAGATTCGAACTTTTCGTCGAGCTGGAATCTGTGCTCAGTGGCAACTTCGCTAGTCCACTGTACTATGAAGGAATGACTGAGATACTCTCGCAGAAATATGGATTTTAGGCTTGCCAAAATAAGACAAAACTGATCACATTATAAAGTTTTACATATGAAGACAAACGTTAACCAAAACGAAACTTGGACAGCACGTAGAAATACACACATGAAAGTTTCAGTAAAGATATTTTTCTGGTTAACGTTGATCATCGTACTGTAAGAGACAATGCCTCGTTTGAACGCAAAATTAGCATTTTCGATTGAGACTGTACTTTTGGCGGGTTATTATTTTTATGGCCGTCTAACTTTTATGGGTGGGTCAACCAAGATTTATTCTTCTCATTTAGAAATTTACAGAATTGTGCTGGGATTTTGAAATTTGCTCTCTCTTATTGTACCTCTCTTGGGCCGATTCTTCGTTTAACCGTACCAAGTCCTTTGTTTATGTATAAAGAGTTTGCTTTCTTTTTAAGTTCCTGTTGTGATTCCTATGCTTTAGTTTAATACAATATATACAATGTATGATTGGTTGCAATCAACCCTTCTTTTCTTTGGTTTTCAGGAAAAATTACCACCTTACTTTCAACGATGGAATGAACTGTCGAAAAAAGTATCACATCTGGTGCAAAAGCATCAGTTCCGAGATGAAATCGACACGGTCTGTTTGGTTTTACAGTTTAATTATTTTATCACGATCTTAGCCAGTAGGCCTATTCGTGTGTGACAACAGCATTTTGGTTATTTCACAACTGTTTCTGCTTGTGGTAGACCCGTCTCAATACTGACATATATATAGTGCTACGTCACTGGAACACCATGTCACGTAATATGTCCAGAATTGGGTTGAATTTTGGTCTTGCTACGTCTTATAAAACGTCTTTCGGGAAAAAAAACTGTATATAACACGACAGACTTGACAATAAAATGACAATCCTGTTAATGCGGTTTGAGAGGGTGGCCCAAACATTACCTTTTTTAGGTTTATCTGTGTAACTTCCCTGTACGCAAAAGTTTAAATTAAAACCAAGTATTGCATCATATTCGTGTATCACTTTTCCTGCTTAGCATACGAACAGATCAAATGATTTAATCCTGTTATTACAGCTGCCGGTGCTTGATCACACAGTGTTACGAGGTCATCGCCAGAAGCGTTTGGCTCATCTTCAACTCAGCCTCATGACGTCTGGATATGTCTGGCAGGAAGGACCTAACAATCCACCAAAGGTAGTAAGAAAAAGCTGAAAAGAAAGCATTTTTCAAGTAAAAGGTTGTGAAAAAAATCTGTTGCGAGTAACGCATACAACGAAAGAATATCTTCTATCACAATGAGCTGCATTTGATCTTTATCTTGTAGCTGAAAACCATAATTACGCCCCTTTACACCGAGAAATCACCACTTAAGGATAGGGATTGAGTAGATCTTCAATATTTTATAGAAAATTGCATGTTTTATAGTAAGAAATGTATAGATCCAACTTCTCGATGGAACATAGCTCAGATGACTGATTTTATCATATCCGAATAATTTTCATGAGAGGAAATGGAGTCCTTTCATATAAGCCACTAATCGAAAATTGTGTATTGTGCAAGTGCTCTTGCGGGGAAACATGTTATTGTATCAGACTTCATCTGGGTATTTACGAAGTTTTGTATATATCAAGCCTGACATATATGTTCTGACTTGGTTTATAAATATTAAGGTCGAGTGTTGCAGCTTGAATAATTTGATGTCTTTTTTGTTTTTATTGGGTTTTTTATTACTGTTTTTACATGGGAAGAAAAAGAATAGCATTGTACATAATCCAAATTTTGAGATAATACACAATGTTGAACTTAATGTGAGGAAAAAAATCTATTTTCCTCGTCACACAGTGCTTTAGTTAACAAAGTCAGACTTACATGTGCATATACACGTAAGCGTATTTCAGATCGAAGTATCGTATCACTGACTGTACCTTGGAGATGTAGTATCCTTTCGAGATAAATGGTGCATGTTGCTTTTGTCTTGATTAGTATCTACCGGCGGGCCTTGCTATACCCCTTTGGGAGGTATCCCAGGAAATAGGAGTTCCACCTGTGATTGGTTATTCAAGCTTGTTCATTGTAAACTGGGGAAAGAACGACGAGAATCGGCAAGTAATTAGGTTGATAGGTCAAAAACAATGAATTTTAACTATATAAACCCAAACCATTTGTATTACTAATTCTGTAAAGAGATGAAAAGAAATATCAATACTTATACTGTAAGCGTACTTTGTAATATTCATGTCCCTTTCAACATTATCTCGGAAATGGGTCGAACGAAGCCAGTGGTTAAAGCGCTCGTTTTTTCATTCACTCCAGGAGATGTTTAAAATCATAAAACAAGGGTTTTAGTTTTGAATTCGGAATTTGTAGCTTGTTCTGCTCTCGCTGTGCGTTGAGCCTTGGTGGCAGGGAGCGACGGATAACACTTTGGCGCAGTCTATAAATTTCATTGAAGACTACTTGTTTTCCATCAATATTTTGTGCATGTATCTGTCTGACACAGTGTTTATTTCTTTTACAGAGGCCTTGAGTTGGAGTAAGTATATGCGTGCATGCAGTTAAGCTAGAAATAGATAAAGAATTGACACAGCAGAAAACATCACTTACCTATAACTCAGCTTTACCTATACTGGATTTATCACTTACTAAGTATTTTTCTTCCGTTAGTAATTGTAAATAAATGGTTAATAATAAATGTTAAAAGTGTAATTAGGAATTTTGAGCATAATCAGTGAACGCTTGATCAGTATGTTTTATAGGTATCTTCCATTGACAAAGTGCTATTAATTTTCTGTTCCAGAAATATTCGTTGCCTATACACACCTTATTTCCATCCTGATGTGTTAAATTTCTTTTCCGTAACGTTGCGGATGGAGATGGATTTTGGGCCAGCTGCCAAGGTAACTCTTTTCCATTTATGTGAAATTAGTGAAGAAACATTTTGCCTTTGACAAATTAACCATGCATATGTTTTGTAAATAAAGCGGATAATTGTTTTATATTTTCGGTGCATGAACTTGATTGAATCACATCGTAACCGATGTGATTTCTTTCAGCAGTGGCAACATATTTGCATTTAATTGTTACATGTGTTGAGGATGAATGAAAAATATAAATGTATACTTTTCAATACTAGGGCATTGTTGACGGCTTGAAGTGTATTGCAGAGGACAACGAAGAAGGGTTAATGTCGGCATTAGGAAGAATCGAAAAGTCTTTGGGCCAAATGAAGAACACGTTTTCTAAAGTACACAGTAAGCAAAATCTCACAGATGATCCTCTGTGCGTAGGATCAGGGTCATTTTAGGGTCACAATTGTAAGATTGAAGGTCATTTGCTTGTGTATGTATATAGGCTATTAAACATGGGTAGTTGTAACCTCGCCCATTTTGGACAGGGATTTCGTGTTTTCGAAATTGCACCAAATTACCCCCATCTCCTACACAGCCGTTATTCCATTTGAAAAACCCAATCAAACAGCTTCATAATTATCAGTAATTTACTGATATGCTGGAATGCTGCAAAATTGTAGACACCATGCAGGCGACATTTCCTCATGGCTTTTTCATTTTCTTCTAATTCTTCAACGCCATGCTTTCTCTAGAATTTTTTACTCACACGATGACGATCTGTTTTATGGGTATGAATCAGAGTTCAATGGGAAAAAAACACCTTCGACCTTTCGCAAACTATTGACGAATTTCCCCACTGTTGACTTACATACGAACACGATATTGGAAGACAAATGGTCTTCAAGGAAGGAACGAAGACTGCGGAAACGGTTTTACGAATGCTGTGGAGCCCTTAATGTCCTTAAGGACCCGCGAACAATGAGATAGAAATCGATACAAATTCCTTGGGATTCATACTACGAATCATGCCACTGAGTCATGCAGTCATGCTCCCAGTAGAGATTTATATTTCTACAGCAGTAAAAAGTAAGCCAAGATTTTAAATATATATATCAATATATTTATTAATGTATGTCGTTAGTTAACCGATCTACATATCATTAACGCCTTTGCTATCTAATCAAAGTAGGCCTATGTAACATCAGGAGACAATCCTCTGAGGACCCAAGTTGAAAAAAAAATGCTTTCCCTTGTTTCAGCACTGACAAGTCCAGAGGTCTTCTTCACCAAACTGGTGCCGTATTTTAACGGGTAAGTGACAAGTAACTACTTATCTCAGGGGAGTTTATACGCTCCCACGCAACAGCTAGCAACGAAACATTGAAATTCCGTGGGATTTAATGGCTTGATGAGTTTCAGTTAACTGATGTTCAATTTAGTGCAAGTGTAGATGATACATGCAAATTCTAAACAGACAGCGTAATCAGATAGTTTTATCGAACATGCATGTTCCGAAATGACCTTGTTGCTTTACTGTAGAGTATATATGGCTCTTTGGTCTAAAGATATAGCGTAAAATGAAATGTATGTTTTCAGATTCGGTGAGGAGGGATCTCCCTTGCCTAACGGACTCATCTTTGAAGGTGTGAGCTCTACGCCCGTCAAGGTACAGATCTGATTAGGTCAACTGTTCCGAGTTAGTGTTTGGAGGACTGAGAGTGCTATGTGCTGTATTTTCTTCATTGTCAAGAGAATATAGATGACAAAATTTTAAGCACATCTCACTCTCGGGCAAATAACATTTTTTTCATCAATATTTCATGAATGAACATTTTTTCGTGAATATTGTTCGATTCTAGCATTGTCATTAGAGTCTAATCAGAAAGGAGTAGATTATAATGGATAATGTAGCAAGGGAGGAAGGATAGACGGCATTCAGATATTATTCTGATTTTTCAAACTACTAAAACACGTATATGCAGGTGAAGTATAGGTCAATTTAAGCTAAGCTGTCCGTCATTTGTATACCACCCATGTATGGGCGTTCCAAGTCGACATACAATCGCATGCAAGACCCTTTTCCAAAACAACCTAATCACTAGCTCCCAAAGGAATGCGTAAATAATATATGAATAGTAAATAAAGCTGGTAACAATAGAGTAGCAGTCAATATAGTTTCTAATGTTCCAAGGAAGACTGTCGATACATTAGAAATGACGTCCAATTCAGATTTCAAACTCGTATAGTCTGTGAATAATTTCTACTACAAACAGATCTATATTGTCTATTGTAAATTCGAAGATTTATTTCACCGGCTCGGCAATACTGGGCTTGATTCTTTAAAGTAAATATCAGGTGATGCATTGTATCGCCTTGTAAGTGAAAAGTATCAAGCTTGAAAAAGAAGTCGGATCTAAAACTGACCATGGACGCGTGAATAAAATCAAGATAGAAGATTAAGAGTAGGTCGCAATGTGTGTGCGCACAACCACCGTCAAAATCTCGTTGGAATCTCGTGAGCACTATTATCAGAAGGTCACGCGGTTCTTACATTGCGACCTTATTGCCAAGTCTATTTCCCGCTTACGTATGCGCTATACTAGACCATATGGCGACTGAATCTCGATTACAGTTATCTGTTTATACAGTGTCTATTAGTCTTTCCTGCAAAAATTTTGTTCAGTGGTGTAAATTTCCATAATTCTGTATGGATTTACAGGCTCCGCGTGCATCAGGTGCCATGACGTGCACCCTGCAAGCCACAGATGCCTTCCTTGGGGTCAAGCATAATCCAGGTGAAACTCTGTGTAAATTCTATAACATAATGAAGGCAATCTTTCCAGTCTGTTATAAATACGCATAGAAAAGGCAAGTTTGGAATTCTATCTTGTCCATTTTAAATATGAATAAATTTATAATTATTTTGAGATATATGTCCTTGCAAGTTCACCTATATTCTAACTTTGCTAATGTGCTTTAGAAAACTATTAAGAAAGTTTAATTGACGAAAAGTATGCACCAAAAGGTGACCATTTCAAGTATATATAGTAAATTTTCACCTCGTCGTAATATCTAAGTATATCCAATAACTAACGATCGGTGGATCCCAGATTACAAATGTTATTTTATTTCCTCGCCCAAATTATTAGGCATACAAAATCTTGTTAACTTATTCCTGTTTGCCCTGTTTCATGATAGAGGCAAGGATGTTTATGGAATCGATACGAAAATCTTTTACACCGTGCCATAAGAAGTTTGTGGAAAAGCTGGAGAGCATGCCTTCCACGCGGGATTACGGTATGTCAGTTGCAGGAGCGGTGTCAGTGAAATTTGTGGACAATGTATGTTTGATAAAAATTGGTTTTTCTGAGTATAATGTCCAGAAGTATCTTTGTCACTCGATGAGAGTGGTTGGCGAGGCTGTCAAATTTAACACTGAAATTTCATTGTATTAATGAATTGATTTCTGACAGTAAAACAGCTATGTTATGCAAATATAGGTACCGGTAGTAGCTATATGAAAGGTACAATCGATATGTATGTAAGACTCTTATATGTTCATTTTACAACGCTATAATCAGAAGAACTCTGCTATTAGGATTTATAGTTTATTATCATACTCTTTATTGGTTTGTACAGTAAACAGAAGCGAAAACGAGTTTCTTAAAGTGGCTTACGATGACTGCCTTTCGGCGTTGGTAGATTTTAGGAATTACCACATACGGATAGTCGCAAAGTAAGTTGTTGAACTTGAACTTAGAATACTGTTAACTAATTAGAAAGACGTCATTAGAGAATTTAACCATTACCCTATACTACCTGTGGTCCTCTGTACAAATTAGATTCAATGCTTGTGTACACCAAAGAAGTGATACGACTGTTAAATGTTTATTTATTTGTTTATTTCACTTATACGAAATATTTTTCTTATACAACGGCGGCCACAGCATACCGGTCGGAGGAATTCGAACAGAGCCTTGGGAATCCCACGAAAACCAGGTTGCCGGCAGACCTTACCACGTACAAGTGTTAAATGAGGTTTTGCTTTACCTGAGGGTTAACGTCATATCCTTCTTGTAGCAAGTCTGTCCTCATATTTATGATGCTGCCTCACCGAAATGCTATACCGAAGTTATCAGACATAACGCCTCCACATGCATTCTCGGCTTGATATGAGTATACTGTGGCTAAGTTAGAGTATACTCGTATCATGCCGACCAGTTTTTGGCACATCTTTTGCTGTGCGTCAAGCAAGATGATTTCTAACATGTTGCCTTACAATACAGGTGTTGCAACTTTTTCTTTCACAGATATGTTATCGTGGTGGGAGCTAAAGAGAGGAAGAAGGATAAGACTATGATTAACCCGTTTCCTAAGTCGCCGGAAGGAGCTTGTGAGTTAAATATTGCAAAATTAACCTGTAAAGCCTAAATTAGTGCACTGTTCTCCCTGTCCATGTTTTTTAAAGCCTGATGTTAATTCATAGAAGTACACAGAGATATGTGTAAAAAACATAAAACTTATTTCACCGACGAACTTATTTGTGGAACTGAACGTGTATGAAACAATGTATAAGAAGAAGTACAATTGTGTCTATTCAACAGATCCCATGCCACTGCTCAAGAAGATCAGGAGTGAGTCTGATGAGAGCAAGTCTTTGCAGAATAAGTAACCGCCAGAGTGTAGTGTATGGTGCTCTGTTACATGTATCTACATGTACTGCCTCGTATGGAGGACATACAAGGTTACTGTCATTGACCTCTAAAATGTGTACACCTATCTCGTATATATCATTCCCTAAATAATTTTCTTCGTCACGCTGCCTCGAATGGAGTTCTAACCGAATAAAAACCATTGGCGAAAAATGTTAGAAAAGGCAAAGATTCACATAATTCCTCGAAACAAGTTCTTGTAGTGACGGCTCGGGTTTGAAAAAATAAAATAAAAATATTAATTCATCATATTACACATCAACGTGTTTTTAGGTGTATCATGTCGAAAACTGCTTAATGCATGGTTCCTCTTGTAATTTCGGTCCAGTTGAATGGATGTTTTGTTTCTTGTAATTATGTGAAGATGAACAATCTTCATGATCGTCACACATCCAAAATGCAGTGTTAATTCATTTACCGAGTTTGATTTTTAACGTGACGCCAACACGGTATATCACTACTCTAGTATTGTGGATAGTCAGATTATAACAGCAGTCAGGTTGAACAGGGTAATACAAAGTAGAGGCTGTATATTGAATCACCAGTTAAATACACTATTTAAAATACAAAGGACATTACATGAGCTCTGTCACGCGTTATTACTTACGATACGTTGCTGGAAATGGATCCGTGCCCGTACATCAGAATGGCTGACTGAAATTTCTAAAGAAATGTATAGAGGCTATACCGAATATATGTGGCGAAAAAATAACGATAAGTGCAAATATAAATTTTTGATGTTATTTTGTATAACAGCCCAAGTAATTATCTTTCACAAAATTTTGATAAATTGCATGTATCACCGTTTATAATGAACTTTTCAAAATTTATAAACCAAATCCTATTATAACTTTTTTTTTAAACTTTATAATCATTCTAACAATATAGATGGTATACCGGTCTGAAAATTTACATTTACTGAAAGGCAAAGATTTCTAAAAACAGTTTTATTTGCAATTGAATATATTTGTAATTTGCATGGTATGGAATAAATTTACAACAAAAAAAAATAGCTGCAATCACTCAAACTACAGTTTTGATTTGATTACTTGACTGACGTTTACGTCGTCCTCAAGAATATTTCACATATACGACTGCTGGCAGCGTTATGGTTGGAGGAAAAAGGGAAGGGTCTGGAGAAATACACGACCATCTGCAGCTAGCTGTCAGGCCTTCCCATGCACGTACCGTACAACCATGAAACCAACATGAGCTGGACTTGAGCTCATAGTGGACGCATCTATGTATTTGGAATTCTGGAATTAAGAATGGACCAAAACAGATATTGTATATAACATCTTATATAACAACAAGTGTGTGTTGCTGAAGACGAAATATTTCAAAATGAAAATGTTCAGACTAAACGCACAGAGAGCTATGACCATGGGATTGCATGTTGTCTTCTGTGCTATTGTATTGTTGCTTAGCAGTTGGCTCTTTCCATAGATTCGGGTGGAAGTCAACCAGAAAGGTGTTTCGATGGCGAAAAATTGTTCTACAGAGCAGGCAATGTTTTTTCGGGAACCAACCGTAAAGCCTCAGTGTCTGGAAGACAGCTTTACATTGATATCGAATGAAATACGTTGTACATGTTTGTAAATAAGATATAGCACATCCTCAAATGGGCGGAGGAAACTGGAATGCCCACATTAAACAACTGACCATTGGCGAGTTACTAGTGACCTCTCCCACTTGTGATTTACGCCATATACAGGGGAGGCACATGGTCTCCGACATACTGCATTAAAGACTATACAAGAGAGCACCGTCCAACGATGGAAACAGAGGAATCTAGAATAACTCGCTTTCGTAAAATGAGACTGAAGAAAGGTGTAGTGTCACCGAAAGATTGAAAGACAAGCACCTTTAGCCAGTGTCCACCACCGCACCAATAATTCGCCTCCCAAAGGCACCAACACGGAGACACCATGTAGGTGTTGTGCATTACCAATGTTACCATTCTGGGACCCAACACCATATCCAGTTGTATGTAGATCAAACCGGGATCAGAAAACTCTGGATTCTGGACGCATAAACCCACCAACATCGTCGCAAGAATAGCTGCAAAGACGGACAGAGCGTACAGTCTCTTTAAGTGATAAGGGGAGTATGTTTATCGTGTTGAATTAGATCGACACTAGATATATGAACAGTTGCACTCAAAGCGCCACTGAGATACACATTTCAATATCGACAACTTATATCCTAGAATTTTCACTCAGTCGTCTACAACATACATTGCGTCTTTCCTACATCTTTGAAAACTGTTCACTTCTCCTCTTTGTATCGTTCCGTCCGATTTCCTTACTTTATATACTTTCTTCACCGAAGAAAGACATAAACACAACGTTCAGTCGTTACAGAATCTATAATTTTGTGAATTCATTTTTGTCCACTACATATCTTGTGCCTTTCAACAATCACGCACAAAGGCAATAGGTTTGTTATAGGTCAGATCATTAGATTACCTTAGCTTTTGTTTATAAACTGGCTTGTTCTTAATACTGTCATCAGGTTTTGACCAAATTTAATATTAGATATCCACATAAATCGGATTTTATAGTATAGCCACAATTTTAACACATTGTACGAGTGGGCGGGGTTGGTTACCTGCAATGCCATGTATGTATTTTTCGAGTTGTCACTTTGTTTTGCCAAATTGATGAAGAATTGTTATCAAGTATACTGCCATGAATCTATGCACCATTTTTTCTTTCAGTCGTCTTCACATTGTCAGAATCGATTGTAAGGCAATTATGGCCCTTTTGTGCAAACGCTCCCGGGTCGTTTGATTTTTATTTGATTGAGCTATAACGTCGCTTTCAACACGGTTTTAGTCTCATCGCGATTTTATATAGTTCTAAATAGTAAGAAAGGTCGATGCCATCTGTAGTGTGGAAGCCCTTTGACTGGAAGCCATGCGGAAACCACCGATGGCGCCCTACTCAATGATAGTAAACTTGTACGGTAAAACGCAGTAATTGCATATGATGCAGTAAGAACAGTCTGAGTTTAAGAGATCTGTGTCTTAATCCCAGGAACAACACTAACATTGCGACGAAAATAAAATGAAGCCGAGTTTATCCAAAATTTATTAAATCGTGAAAGACACAGAAATGTTGAATGTGATGCCCCTTTGAAATATTTTAAGACAAAAAAAACAAAAAAACACAATACCAGGAATGAATCATAATCAAAACGTATGTGTATAAAAGTTATTAGATATATGTACACTGATTATTAAATGATTGAGCTCTGGAAAGATGCGGCATAGTTCTGTTGAACTGATAGCGTATAATAGGATATATCATGCGTTTGTCTATTCAATAGATTGCATAACACTTCACTTAACTTCACCCATTAACTTGCACATCACGCCATCAGGCTGATTTCTAACCCAGAGTTTGTCATTATGGTAAAAGAAAACACTTTCATTAAAAATTACAGCAGACTCATCGATTTATTAGCCACATATCGATGCCTCAGTTTTAAACCACATTATTATAGGCAACGGCACATCGCAGTATATACTCAGCCCAGTACACACTGGACTAAGTTTCAAGTCAATGTTGTCACCATTCGTATATACATTACGTAATTTTAGGTAACACATCTGCAATTTACATACATCTCACATAACCACTAACAGTTAATATTAGCATGCTTTTAAATATGGTCAAGTAACATTTTAAATGCATATCTATACCTCACCTTCCGGATTTTAATAACCACGTAAAAATGAAAAAACAGTCATGCATACATGTTTATTGAATGATAAGCATGTCCGTTTTAATGAAATCGACAATAGGTCATGAAATAAAATAGTATTGCAATATACGTGCATGTCTCTTTCACACCAAATTTGTTTAAATCCTGATTAAAAGTTCTGGAGAAATCCACCAAGTTTATTCACTGTTAAACTATGCAAATACGGACGAAAACATAAACGAGCGGACGGAGAAACTGGTCTTAAAGCCCTTGTCATTAGAACATTACAAGCTTCAAATTAAATTTGATTAACAAATATATTCAGAGAGTGACGTAATGGATGGATCCAGCACTGTAAGAATTGAATGCAAATCTATAGCTTGAACCACTGTATGTTGTTACAGTAAATCATGTTGTAAATATTTTACACCATTTTCCAACGCAATCCTGCACCTATGTGGTATAATTTTACTCTAGTCGATGTTTTTTTTAAAAGCATTGTCTGTAAAACTGTAGCGGTCTGACCATTTACAGCGCAGTTTGCTGTAAATGTACAGTTTTTTGTTTGTTTGTTGGTTTTGTAGATATGTACATTTTGTTAATTTGCAATGGAGTTAATTGAATGTTTACAATGGTATATGTGGAAATATGCTACTATTTTGGGTGTAAATATTAAACAGCACATCTTGTACATCTACAGTGAAAAGAACTGGTCACAAAATTGCCAGCACTTTTCACTGTAAAACTACAGTGAAATTTGTCACAGTGACAATACTTCCGATGGCGCACCACCCCTTCTCGTGACAACGTTACATTTCACGCATTCTCGGTGAAAGCAATTGTGACCTCATGACGTCACAGAAAGATTGAATATTTGTAACCAATGTGTGGGTCACACGGTTTGCCTATTTACAAAAATAATGCTTATTATTTGACAACTGCGTGTTTTTCATTGACAGTTGGAAAGCTCTATTACACTAGGTTTCTTTTATCACAACCATGTTATTTCCGGAACGGTGAATGTATCTACCGCAGGAACGTCCAGAGAGAGCTTGGCCTCTTCTAGCATGGATGTTATATCATCGAAAGCCGCAGCTATTTCTGTGTCACTTTTAGGCTTTGCTCCTGAAATTAAAGAGACAAACATGTGTCCATATATGAGGCCTTGTGCGACACACAAATACAGCATTTGTTCCACAGACAATTTACACTTTCTGTCCAATCAGTCAGAGGCCAATGGTTTTAAGTGCGAATATTGAAAGATAAACGTCTGAAAATAGTTCACCTGAGACTAACATTGGTGTAACACTCAGATTCGAATAAACGAAAGCCAGTGGTGAATTCGGCAAAAATGAAATCCTTATGCTCAGACACGCGGAAAGATATTGGAGAAAAAAGTAAATACTGGTAAGGAATTCCTTCCTAGCAGAAGTTATAGCCAATTACTGAAGGTCTTCATTTCACTATATACAAGGTAAAAATTGTTCACATTAATTAAAAAATTCAACCCTATGTTGCCGAGGTATACTTACGAATATCCAATGAATGTTCGCAAGTTAAGCATATATGAGGAAAGCGCACGCTCTGGACCTTCAGAGTGCAAAGACCAGCTGTCAAAAATCCAAAGAAGAAGGAAACAACAAAACAGTTATCAAGACATCAAACAACCGATATTTAATCCTAATCTTCCACCATGTAATACTTGTATACTTCCAAAAAATCTAACATTGTCACAATTTTGTAGAACGTATTTAAAACACTGAACGCTGTTTTCACCATATAGGTTTGATATTGCCAAACTCATCTTGCGCAAAATGAACTGAATAATTTGCTGTTAAGAGTCTTACCTTTCGTGAAAACAATATTACCGAATGTTGCCAAAGACCCTTTATTTGAAGCAGAAGGCTGCAATGTCACTTTCGTTTTGCCTCTCATCTCTGATCCTGGAAGTATTTATTTCTTTCTTAGTTTATTCTATTGTTTCTGAACAACATTTCCCCTATATATAACAGCTGTAAGATCTTAGGTCGGGGAAACATGTCTGACTAAGATACTTCAATTGACAATCAAACTTCCGGATATAGACTGAACAACAGAAAGAAATAAAATTACTGAGCCAATGAAGACACTCTCACCCCCATCCACTCCCAAGTTTCTAAACTTTATGAAATTAGCTTTGTACAACTGCTTGTGTACAGGCTTCATAGGCCAACATATGATATGTAATATTATTTTCAACCAACTGGTCGATTTAGCTTAGACACAAGTCGCAGTTGCTGGGGAGAAAGGTATCTCACTCATTTGCACCATGGCATTCGGGAAGTATAGCTATACATTCTCTCCTCAATATTGACAAAACCCTCTGCAGATAAATACAATGTCATGAGAAGTGTACCTGTACATAGGTATTGGTCAAATCACCTGAATCTGCATGACATTACTGACCTTGAACAAAGAGTTCCACCTCCTCTGTTACATCTGGGTCAGATTGGACACTAAAATCTGGAATTGGTTCTCCCTCAGTCGCAACAGTAACCGGAGGTACTAACCAGGATAGATGGGAAAAAGGATGCACTGGAAAGAACAATGAAAACGTAAAATCCTTGATGTGTATTAGGATCATTCAAATAATACAAAAAAGATCTTTTACGCATTCATCTATTAAAATAGATAGAGTATGCACACAACTTTTAAAATAGATCGTCTATGCATACATTCTTTTAAGATAGATAGTCTATTCAGACATGTTTTAAAACAGATCATATATGCATACGTGTTTTAATCAAGGCGTTCCTGAAAAAAAAAACCGAAACGAAAGTAAATCCTTGTGTATTCCCAATGTGTCAGTACAACTGTTCAGCTGACACAAAAGCTGTTCAAAACACAAAGAACAAAATCCCAATAAAAGGGAAAATACAAATCCCGTTTACGTATTTTTAACTGGATGAAAGTTCCAAATTGCTCGATTAAAAACTTCTTTGGCATTTGAGGATAAACTGTCCCAAACGCCATGAGACATCAACTGTGAGACGTCGGAAGTTGAAAGACAAAAATGGGTTTATTTTATGATTATTTGTCTCGCCTTGTTTGGCATCTATTTTTATTAAGTACGCCATGCTTGCACATGTTGCGTCAAACACGACATTCGTATACCGTTCGCAGACCATGTCACTTTGTGGGGCAAATATTAAATGAATAAGTTTGAAATATTTAAATTTGATTACATGTTCCGGGATACTGTTACAGGATTAGTGTCCGGATTTAGCTACTTGTCCTGAGTATAAAGATTATAACCCGTTTAACAGTATGTTTCCATAGAAACGTAATTATGACTTTAAATCCACCAAAAACAATAGGTCTACTAGTCTAGCCGATCCCCAGCCGGCCGCTCGGTAAAGCTCAGCGGTGACGTCATAGATGGCCAACCCAAGTTTAGCTGGCCTATATAACCTGAGAATTCGTATCAGAACGATGTCATTTTCGAGATGGATTGAAACTACACAGAAGCACATATACTGCCGTATCAATATGAACCCATAGTGGACGATGTTGAAGTTCCGATTTATGACAATGACATCTCTGGTCAAACTTCACATTCTGAGTTTTCAGGGGTTGAATTTGATCGTTGTCCACGCATTTACATCCCCACTGATAATACGGACTGTTAAGCTGTAGCTTTATCCTGTAGGTCTACATTTCGTGTGTATATCAGAGTTAATATTTACTATGCTTTCCTTCTGTCCGTTTCACAATAAATATCAATGTCCGCTTCACAATAAATATCAATGCCAAAGCTGTCAAACGGAAATTGCACTATTGTACACAGTTCACAATTTGTTAGAAGCCACTCATTGGTTTACAGGAGAGACATAACCAATGGGATAGCCTGTATCAAAGCCACATTCATTGGAAGTCATCACTTGGTTGTATCTACTTTTCTTTCATTATACCGGCATAGCAATTGATCAAAGCTAATGACGAATGAACTCCGGCTTTGTTTTACACCCACCAAGACCTATCACCAGAGTTTATATACAAAGATTTAAAAACTAATTTTTGCTCCCTGCTCTTAAAATTTAGCTGACAGCCAGGATTTATTATCCCACGTCCTGCCAAACCGGCAAAGATTTGGCTGTGTTTGGGGGTGGGTATAAAGCCCTTCCGTCTTGTGCCGTAAATCCACGCATTCCTGAGTGTCAAATCGTCTGGAAACTTGAAAAAACTAACCCTAGGGTTGTTCAACGACCTGTTTTTACAACCGTATGAAGAACAGCAAACCATTTCGTGGAGAAATTCGATATGCTTGTCCCTTGTGTTGTTTTTTTAATACTGAACCAAATGGCGAAGCTCTGACAGCTCGTAAAGGTTGGACTTGTATGACGTCATTCAGCGTAGACTACCGAGTGTTGCATAAACCCAGCCTCATTATCTAGTGATTTTAATGCCATATTACTTAGATTACTGTACTTTTTCCAATATTTTTCCACTCAATTATACAGGGGTAGTTAATTATGAATAAATAACCAATCTGGACACTAATCCTAAACATAGGTACATGTACGCATACATGGGTTATCCTACTAAATGGACACCAAAGATAAAATGCTTACATAATAGTCTGAGCTCTTTTAAATGCCTCAATAAGGTATTTGCCAATTCTTCATCTGATATCTGAAATCAGAAACATTGCATTGAAATATAGATGTTTTTAAACTTACAGCTTGTAAGTAAATTCTGTAAGTGAGGCTTAAACATCACACAAAACTATATATTCATCTGGTCTTCAACAGAACCACATACATAGTTTTTAAACACTATTTAACCCATCCGACATGACAGCAAATTTGATGCTTACTATATTTTCATAGGAATTTTGCCAAATCAATTTCATGTACTACATGTATTTACTTGTTTACCGTATATGTAAGTCGATGTCATAACTTACAATTTCACTGAGCGGTACAGGCTCTGCCATCGTCAGCTTTTCAAAAGTGTTGTACCCCTGTTTTCCAAAAAGAACACCAATGACCAATTTACAACGCAAATATAATGTGAATTTATCAGATGATAAGTTTTCATAACTGAATAATTATAAATAGATCATCACTTATATATGTCCAGAATAAAATGTATAATATGTTTTCGGAATGAAAACGATGCCCACATTATCATTCAAGAAAAAAGTTGCCAGCATTTGTCAATGTCCAGAAGAAGCCGAAGATTTCTGTTGCCTATGAAGTCCTTCAAAGGTCTTGGGTGGCATCGTAAACGAATGTATATGTATACATCACAGTACCTTTTGAATGATTTTGTCTGTGAATGCGCTAAGGTGGTGTTCTTCCAGTAGTTTGGAAACTCTGCTGTCCGCGCCGTAAAACTGAATGCCTTGGAAACAGATGCAGTTTCCGCCATAATTTTCAAGAACAACAAGCCTCCAGTATTGTGACTGGTCCGTAAAACTGAAGAAGTCCTGTGGTGTGCCTTCGATTAAAAACAGGAACATTCTATGTTAGAAACTTGCGAAAATTTTCAAAAACTTAATGGTCTGTACAGTAATTATTCCGTGATTTTGGATTCGCAAAAAGTTTCGTGATGACCATAAGCATGTAGATGTTCCTACCTGGGTCCGTTGGTTTGGAGTTACCAAGGCGTTTACAAAAAACTGTAGCAACAGAACACCATGGTCCTCTGAAAAGAGCAAAGATATTTGCAGTCATTCCGAAAGCCTGTCAGTTGAAAAAGTTGTCATTTAGAAAAGCGACGATTTAACCCATTACCTTATCTGTTTGAAACCAATTGGGGTATGGCGGGTATTTTTATACGTGCATACATAAAAAAACAAAATTCACTAACTACAATTCATACCCTGTTATCTTTAAGTAATTTTAACAAAGTGCAGCCAGCATGACCATCCAATGGTTAGTTAATGTACGAAACAAGAATGTAGTACATGCCGATATGAATCAAACTTACTGCAAAATCTCTGCTTTCTGTATCTCCATTTTTTTCACCATCTGAGGGCTGTTCCTGTTTGAAGAAAACATTAGGCCGAGCGTATACTCATTTGGCTATAATGCAAAACACATCACACCATGTAGGACCAATATATAGACGAAAAGAATAGAGCAAATCAGGACCACAAATAATTAATTATTCAGTAGCAATACCTTTTTTTAAATATATAGGCTTACTAAATTATAAAGATAAATATACATAGTTTTAGTCGTTAACATAATAAGCATTTCGGGAAGCGTTATAAATTGTGTAATCTAATTGTGGTTCTTCGATTAAGTTTGAACAATTAAAAGCAGTGCTATGTTTACAATACTGTGGCTGCCTCATCACGATGCATTCAGTGACACTGCAATTGAAAGTCCATTGAAAATCTATAGCAAAAAGTTTAAAACACTCCGATTGGTTTAATAGAAACTGCAATTTTCCAAACATAGAAAGAGAAAAACAACAAAAACTGGAAGTTTTTTCGTAGAATAGCAATGTTGTAAGTGTAATTAAATTGGCAGCCTGTCAGCCAACAGAAGGTAGAGTTCCTTCTATGGAACGGCTTTACGGCCCTGGTTTGGTTGTAAGCACAAAACTTACATACTCTGTTCAGCCCAAAATTTTCTTACAAAAAATTGTGTAAAAACTACAGATGCCATCATCAACAAACCTTAAAAAGTTTAACTTTTTCGAGTCAACGTCGTTTCAAATTTTTTCTGTTAAATGGGATATAAAAGAACAAAATCGGACTTTTCTGAAAGAAACTCACCATCCCCAAATTCTCATCCCTGTAATAATATGCTGATGCCCCATATCAAACACAGTCCAGGCATTGTGCTTCGAAGGGATAACCCAAAAGGTACTTGGATCACCTGTGCAAGTGCCACCAACAACAGATATAGTGATTACTCAAATTCTGTCACACGAAAAGAAACCAAGACGTACGTTATTCCGATTCTTTGTTGTTCGTGAATAATTTTCCGATATCAATGGTAAAAGTAGTTCTGCATTTGGTAGAAAATGCAACGATACATTAAATATACAATGCTCTAGTTTGCTTAGATACTGAATTAACAGTATGGTAATTTTAAATTTATGTGTTTAAATTAGCGCTCAATGAGAGAAAAAACATTGCTACTTGGATAAGTTTCAATGGGTAAAATACAAGAGAATACAACGCGTAGAACCAGAGCAGCAAGGACAGTGTGATAGATAGCAAGTGTATAAGGTATAAAAAAAAGACACTGGCGTCGCGGGTGAATTGATTTCGAACGCTCAAATGAGGTCCACGGATGGCTCAGTGACTGTATATGCATCATTTGGATTGGCCACAATAAACACAACTCTGTATATACTTAATATATATGAGTCTGAACTCTCTCATCATATTGCATAATCAAACAAGTTAAGATCCAACACTAGCAATGAGAAATTTGCAGTCAATAATCATCCCCACTTCAGTTTGGGAGATTAAAATTGCTATTGATCAAAAAATGACGCGTTTATAATGCTCATGCATGCTTGCATATTTAAAATGACCGTGCCTATATCTTATTATGTGCATGGGCATCGTATTTTTTTAAGAAAGAAACCAGCAATAAATGTTAGGTTTTCATTCTTCACGACCGGCCTGGATAGCACAGTTGGTAGAGCGTCCGCTTCAGGACCGGTAGATCCAGGATCAATCCTTGATCGAGTCACACCTAAGACTTTAAAAGAGGAAGTTGTAACTTCCTCGCTTGGCGTTCAGCATGAAGGGGATAGTGCAACGACTGGTTGACCCGTATCAGTATAATGGCTCGGGCGGGGCGTCTTACTTGCCTTCGGTAAGTCGTCTCAGTGATGCAGCACTAAATAAAAGAGCGGTGGAAATCCGTCCTGCAACAAGGAGGCACATTTCACGTACATGCACCCTAAGGATTCCTTCGTCGTCATATGACTGGAAAATTGTTGAGTACGACGTTAAACCCCAAGCACTCACTCACTCATTCATTCTTCACAGGCGAATGTTCAGGTATCTTGGGTGTGAAACTGAACACAATTACAGATAGCAATGCCACGGCAGTAAAGTTGTTCTGAGGTGAAAACTGGCGTTCTTACCGTCGAGAAGGTTTGTATTGGGATTACTGGCTGTACAGCTATTGCAAAAAGTTGGGGTGTTCTTAGTCCAATCCTTGCAGTGTGGAACTAGAGGATAATCTGCAGATAGTAAAAGATAAATTATAAAGATGGCATGCAGCTATGGGTGGTCAAACAATGAGTTTGGCAAAGCATGGTATTAATGGCAAAGTATTAATCTGTTAATTTTAACAGAAAGTCTTTTATTTGAGTGATGCTAGAATATATTCTGTTATTAGAACACAATATTGAGTCATATTCAACATAATATCCCGTTAGTATAATAGAATCGTTATGTTAAATTAATAGAATATATGTTTCATATTTAACAGAATAATCTGCTTCAGTACCAGAATACATTCTAGCATTACTCAGATAACACACTTTCTGTTAAATTTGATACTTTTGATAATTTCTTTTGAGAGTATAGATTTTCCTGTTCAAAACTACAAGGAATATATTTATGACATGTTACAATTAAATAATCAAAAGGAAAAAGTACGACATTTTACGGATACCTAATCTTTTCAGCATGCATATGTTGCTATAATATAAAAAATTAATAAAAGATGTTTATAAATTGCATACCTGTCTTTATATGAACAGAATCCTGTTTCCCATCAGACAAATATTTGGGGACTTTCGGATCTTTGCCAATATTTTCTTATACATAAAACAGAAATACATAAAACCATCAGTTTGTTATCATTTATTTATTTATTTGCGTTTCACGTTGCGCTCAATATACAATACTATCATAATACGGCGGTGTCCTGGACTAACGATATGGAAAGTCCAATATCGTTAGTTCAATGTCTATAGGTTGTGGCGACATCGTCTATATAGCCGGAAAACCAATAACACTTGTGTTGAAAAGTTGGCATATGGAAGTCAACAGATTTCCAGTAATATATATATATATATATATATATATATATAGAAAGAAGTTGATTGTTCTGATGTGAAGAATAGGTAAAGGAGAAAACAAAGGAAATCTTCTCAAATTTCTACATCGTTTTATTCCAACTGCAGTTTCGAATTTTGGTTCTCAGCAGGTATATATAATAATAATAATAATAATAATAATAATAATAATAATAATAATAATATATAGGGAAATTACGTCCAGCCCGGAAACAGATAGTGCTTGCATCACCATGTTACATATGTGTGCAAACATGGGACATTAATTCATTAAAAAATACATAAATGTCAGTGCGAATATTTTATTCAGCCTACCTGAAAATAGAGACAAAAATTCTGATGCTTTCTGGCTAGGAAGTCCTTTAGCAATCATTTCTGGGCTCTGTGAATAGCAAAACATATAATGAAAAGTGAATAAAATTGGCCCGTTGAAGTCAGGGCTTCAGCCCATACAGCTTTGAAAAATGACTTTACACACTAAATGTGCGAGATTATTTTTAAATCACAACAGATTGTATACGATTCTTGGAATAACTCTTACACCGTATAGTGAATTATTAAGTTTGAAAGACCCATTTAGACATTTAAGGAAGTCACCGTACCCGGATTTGAATGGAAATTCCCCAAACGTGCACTCTATTACGCGAACAACAAAAAATTTCCTTAAAAGAGTTATGCCGTCTGTATCATAAAATGCTGTCAGAATCATTAGAAAGAAGCTACCGGTATATCTTGCATTCATATATATGGCAGACAAGGGGACGGGAGTAAAAAGACAACTAAAGTATATACCTGAATTTCACCAGACACCAAATCTTTCCTTGCTCCATACTCCAACAAAGTTTTTGCCACATTAATCCTTAAAAGGAAAATGAAAATGAAAATACTCGCTCAAATGCTTAACCGACTTTGACATTGTAAGTTCGCAAAACCTACATTATTAACACTATATGTACCTCTTGAAGTGCCTTTTAGTCCTTATATGCTTTCACATATACAGTTCATGTTACATTATACTGTATATCATATCCTTTCTAATGTAGGTTTAATCATATAGGGCTTATTGTTAATACCTTGGAGACGTTTTACAGGGGGGAAATAGAATATATATATATATATATATATATATATATATATATATATATATATATATATATATATATATATATATATATATATATATATATATATATATATATATATATATAGACAGGCCTACCTGCAAAAGCGCACAGCCTCATGCAGAGGGCCTGTTTGTTTTGACGCATCGATTTTATTTGGGTCGAACCCGTAGTTCAGCATAAGTTCAACAATTTCACGGTGCCCTCTGATTGCTGCATGTATGATAGCAGACGTATTTCGTTTTAACTTGGGCACATGGTCCAGTATGGCGGATGCTGCATCTAAACAAAATAATTAGACAAGCACAAATGATCTCAATAGTTTTGTTCCATCATGTGTGCGAATAAATGAAACCTCATTTTTTCATTAACCTACATGAAGAGTAAAACGAAAACATTACGTAATGGCAATATATTCCAAAAACCAGAATCGCTAAATCGCTAAAGAATACGGTATGGATTTGAATATAGGCCTAACCACTAGCAAAATATGCATCATGTCATTACCATGGGGTACCGGCAGATTTTCCTCTCACAATAGTTGGCTCTTGTGTGAATTAGGACTTGCACGTCTTAAGTCTCGTTGCGCAGCCCATAACATATTGCGTTTTACGGTTTCATCTGTGACGTATTTTATCTACCAGTTGACGTCGCGTTGTAGACGCTTACAGTGGAATGTTCAGTCCGACTTCGAACGTATCACATTAAAATATCCCATTAAAGAAATGTTTTAATATCATTACTCTTATCTGGAGCATATATGCGGAGAGAACATTTTGTATCCAAACAGGCTACCTTTTCTGTTAAACATGGCAGCTAGGTCGAGGGCAAGTAGTCCTTGTTTATTTTTCAGATCTGTTTCAACGCCTGCCTGGAAAAAAGAAAATTGTTCATAAAAAACATGCACCTTTAATTACAGCGCATTCGTACAATACTAAAGAATACCAAAGCCGGTAAAGGATATAATCAAGACCATCATTACCTGAAGCAGTTTAAGAATTAACTGGACGTTGTTGGATGTGGAGTTTTGACAAGCAATATGTAACGGGCTGTTTCCATCGATATTGGCGATGTTAACCTACAAGAGCAAAACACAAAGACATGTATAGGGCAATTTATAAATGTCTCTGTTGTTATCCTAATAAATTTAAGGATACAGATTATTTCAACAATCTGTACATTTTCAAAAATTCTTGCCCTTGGCCTGCACATCCACGGTGAGATCCAAATTCTGTCGTCACGTCACAGAATTCTACACTGCATAATGTCAAAAAAAGTTATAATAAAAAGTAAAAAAAAAGTACTGATAAGGATAGCAGTATTTCGGGATAATAGAAACGACAGAATGGTTATAAATGCTGTCTCCAGATCGCTTGTATTTCATTACATCGTTAACATATACCAACATTTAAGTTAATCACTCACTGAGGCTTTGTTTTTCAGGAGTATTTCTACCATATCATTTCTGTCACTGAAAACTGCGATATGTAAGGCTGTGTTTCTGCAAAATAAAATGCGACAGGATTAACAAGATCACAACAAACTATACTTGAACACCTTTTAAAATATTTCTTTGTAGTGACGTTCACTTGCAGTAAGCTCTTCGCAATCAACATGCATCGAGTGTTAAATAATAACTCTCATGCACACACATTCTATATATATAATTTCATTGTTATTAATTTTACTGGCTGGCGTTATCTCGCGCATATATAAGAACACGTGTAACATTTCACTTGTTACCAGAAAAAGACTTAGGCCTATTACAAAACCGCATTTTGGCAATGGAAGTCAACCAGAATTTTCAAACCGAATTATAAATGGTACATATATATATATATATATATATATATATATATATATATATATATATATATATATATATATATATATATATATATATATATATATATATCCATCTATATACATTTTATTCACACACCCTTTGCTGTCCGTGGCATTTACATCAGCAGCATGGAATATCAAACTCTCCAACACCTCTTTATGGCCTGTAACACATAACGACATGTCGCTGTAAGTAATTGTATATAACTGAGGTTCTAACTGATACAAATCTTGGGGAAGTGTTTGTTTGCTAATACAGATCCGGCCATGTAGGCCTAGTTGGCAGCGCAACGGTTGGATGAATTATGTGCGTCGGGCTACAGCAATGAATGACAGGTTAAAGACTCGCTGGAATATGATACAGAAATACTGGTTGTCAAAACAACGCCATGACAGGGTAACCACTGTCGGTTTCGCTAACAACATAGCAGTCATAGGCAGTTGTCAAACTTTCTCCGACAGTTGTCTAGGCTTTGTCCGCTATGCATAGGCCTAAAGGTGTCTTCACCAACATTTAACTGAATTGGCTGTGAAGCAACAGTGTTTCTGCAACAAAGCCTAGCTAATATTTAAACCACAATGGACACTGGCCACATATCTCATTTAAAAGTATATGTTCTGTTGATAAACTCATCTTGAACCTGCACGATAATGTTAACCAATCACAAAGCTGACACGGTCTTAGCTATCCTGAAAATTAACAATGCAAAATCTCATCAATCTAATAATATTAGAGTAATATTTCATAAATCTCCCGATCTAGTGATGGGCTGAAATTATATATAGGTCCCTATGGCGTGTCCAATCCGGTAGGCAGCCAGGATATACATGACAGAACTGAACCAGCCCAAACGCGCAGCGTGGAGTCACTATCCTTCAGTTTCATGGCTTGCATGTCTATCATACAGGATGGAACAGTTAGTTGGCTGGACAATGCCAACAGTATGGTTGGATTGAAATTTTGTGTAGGCCATAGCAAAATGTGTAAAATACAAGATCTGAGAATATTTAATAAACTATTTTAACTGGAGTCAACATTTCGATACAACAAAACGAAGAAAACGTAGGATTCATATGTTGATTTTTTTATACCGTGTATACAGTCAGAAAATATAGCATGCATAATCTCTATATTATAAAGATTGTAATACCACCATATTTACCATGAAGGATGGCCAGTATAAGCGGTGTGTAACCAGACCCACGTTCGTGACAATCCACATTTATGTGCTTCAGGCGCAGGCGGATCCCTCCAGCAGGACTGTCAGCCTTTTGCACCTTAAAGTCGCCTTCAGGTAGGAACAGTTTCTGCAACATAACGGTCAAAGACGCCACATTAGAATATGAAATAAAGTAAAAAAAGTATTCAAAATTAATGCATTGATATATTATAGGTAATTTTTTAAAAGAATTAAGAAAGGGAACAGGTGAAACCGAAGTTGACCGACGTTTCCTTGTAAATTCAGTGAATACCTGGTTTTATTAGTACGCAGAATGTGATTCACCTGTTCCTTTAACATGTATAGCCTATTACAATTGTTACGCACCTGCAAGTGTATATATTGGATAAGACCTAAACCTAGTGCACTTAAGCAAAATTTATCTGCTTCTGAAATTGTTGGTTTTTGTATTAAAAGTATAAAATCTTCCAAAATCCAGGACAAGTGAAAGAAAATAAACATACCTGAAGTTTTATCTTATCATTGTTTTTTACAGCCTTCAAAAGATCCGTCTCTTTTCCCATCGTGCGGCGATTTTACAGAATTTTCCTCGTACCAGTCCTTAGATTCATATCTTTGATCTTCTGTTGTCGAAATCTAATGACTGGATAATTAAAAAGTGTTCATGATTATCAAAATGTAACGATATCATGACCATTTTTGTTCATAATGATTATATTTTTGAAAGAATCATGGAGGTTTCTCGTTGATATTCATAAGCATCATAGACAATGACATGTGCGTTTGCTGCATGGTTATAGGCTCGAAGAAAAAAGAAAAAATATGAGACAGAAAAGGAAAAAGTCGATACAAAGGGGAAGGCGAAACAATCACCAGTATATCAACATCATATCTTCAAAAGAATATAAATACATGTGCATATAAAGGCATAAGTTTTGGACTGTAAACTGTTCACGCGTCTGTCATTCAGTACGGAACCATAAGACAAGGCCTTATATTCACACATAATAAGCCGTCTGTAAACAATTTCGAACATTTCAAGCATTTCGAACGTTATATCTTCAATACTCTTTATTAATACATGTAGGCCTATGTGTTAAAAACTGAATGGAGCTACAGGTGACAAAGATCAACAGAACATCTAATTCAAGTACCGGTACACAAAAGATGTGACTGTGCAAGAGAGAACGTGAGCTGGGCAAGTTACGATCCACAAGCTAAACTTTGAATACTATTATATTGAATATTTAGTTATGATTGAACTCTATTTTGTTTCAGAACTGTATTTAGATTTACTCGACCTGGCCTGGAGACATGTGAGTAGTACCGGTATATTTCCATTCACATCTCATGTGTATGACCATGCCACTTCGTATTAAGCCTTCCCATTGTTCCCACAGACTGAAGACATTAGCCAGGAGTGTATACTGTAAATAGGCACTCAAGCTTGACCGTGACTCCAGCCAGTCTGTGTATAGTGTAACACATAACTTTAAACTGTATGCTTTATATCCTGAATGTTATTTAATATAAAGATTCCCGCACTCTACGATAACCATGCAGATTAAGAATCACACGTTCATAAACTATGTACCATCGGTATCGAGGCTGATTTTTCTACCAATATTGTTAAATATGTATTTTGTTAAACATATTTTACATTCTAGCGTGCTGTCTAAAAATGAAATCTATGAATGTCCCTAAATGGGTGACATAATGTTAAAACACTTAGTGAACACTGCTGGTCCAATGAGCTATCAAATGGGGAATCTAGTATTAAAAATTGAAGTCGACATTTCACACTCTTTTTATGGTACTGATGTGTCCTTAAAATAAACCACTATTATTATAAACCACGCATTATAAAGCACGTAGTATATATATTGGCATTTATATTCAGTTATTGGGTATTTAAGATTGCTGAAGCATCAATATAGACTAGTGGAAGAGTTAGCCTAAACGCATAACACTTTACACACATAAACGATAAATTTCGAAACTAAAGTGTGAACTCACTGTGTGCTGTAATTCACGGCTGTCCCACATCCTGCCTGACATTATGAAGTCCTGTATTGCAAATGATATACACCGACCTAACAGTTCACTGACTATACTACACTGAAAAAGACGCTTAGTCACACGGTTAATATAAGTGAATTGTCCAAAAGATGTAGGTATACGAATGATTCAAAACAGATAATCTCACCACTGTATCGTAGACCTACATATATAGGTTACATGTTGGAATCTACACTTGTTACTCTCTCTCGGTAACTGATCCGAACGGCGACATTTCAACCATAACTGCAGCCCCTGTAATTAGATGTTTTATAAATGTCACATACGTTGACTCAGGGGACAGTAATCAATTCAGAAGAAGGAAGTCTACCGATACGTGTAGTCCTAGCTGTGTGTACTGTTAAACGCGTATACGCTAACCCACATAAGCCTATATACCGCTCTTATCATTTGGGTGACTGTATATATCCTGTATATGTATATGTCAGACCCATTCACTCTATGGGGAATTCCTATTCAGTCTGATTTTCAGAGGCCTCGTCATTCTCCGATCAAGCCAGGTTATCAGTCTTGCAATAGAAACAAGATGTGTTGTCAGCACAATGGGAACTCAGTTAGGATGAAAGAAAACAGTTTCGAGTACAAGCGAGAAGGCAAAGAGGAGCTTACATCACGTATCAAAAAGGTTTAAAAAAATAAGTGCGTATGTGTTATGTAACAGCTAGCTTGAACATTAAGATTGCTGTACTACTAAGATGTATTATCGTCGTCTGCAAGGAATACATATAATCAACATATATTGAATTTCCGACTGAAACAACCATCGTGGAATCAGTGAAAACACTGGTTCGAATGAGATTCGAACTCACAACATATCAGGGTCTAGCCCCACCTATCGTCCAATTGAGCTATTAAGCCAGATGGAAACCGCTCACTTACATAGCATTTCGTATTTTCGACTTAACGATTAGGGTACGCAGAGCCTCGTCGATTGCAAATGGGACAGTGCTTCCAAAATCTATGTTGAAGCTATACCAAAAGTCTACAAACTGTTTTGACTTCTGATAAATAACTCAGTTTATATCGAAAAGTGGAATAGATGGTAAATTGATAATCCTTCGGTAAAAGAAAGAAAGAAAAAGTACAGCAATGTTAATTCCAATTAAATTTATCGGACTGATCTATAATTACTCAAATGCTCTCATCATATTTAATAGACAGTATAACATTAAAACAATGAAAATGGGCCAGACCTATGGGATGCTTAGTCCACCGTGCAGCAGAACCCTGGCTTATGGAGGAATGCCATATCTTTCTGACATATCTGCGATGTCAGATATGTCAAATGCAGTATTGTGATAGTGTATCTTTATTCAAAATATATTTCCCATATAATTTCTGTAGTTATAGATAGGCTATAGCCAGTATGTGAAAAATGTTGGAGTACATGGCATTAAGCAATTGCAATATATAATCAAATGTAATTATCGATATTTATACACGACAACTACTCAAGCACGGAGAATGAAACCAGAGTATCGACGACAGAGTGATTATTGGTAAAATGGTCCGTTTAAAGCAGATGAAAATACACAAGAAGCTATATAGACGCACACACGTATATATTAATTCATCTTTTTTTTAATCGAATTAAAATGTGGTGTTTCAACAGAGCAGAACTTAGTGAAATATTCATGTAATTATCTTTTTTGCGAGTATTCCTGAGTGGGTATATGTATAGAAGCGCTTTTGTGGCTAAGACATACGAGGTTAAGGTTCAAAACTGGCATTAGACAGAGGTCGTGTTTAGTGCATGCGGGGCCTTGAGGACAATACTTAGCGGTCGGCGACGCTCGTGAGGCAGTTTATGCAGTTAATGTTCGTTGAACACCCCCACCTGTCATCCATCGATTTGGTTTGCATTTTATTAGTCAGTAACTTGCCAAAACATACTCCTGTATTTAGTGACATTTGTTGATGAGAGAGTTAAATGAATCAAATCATATATATATATATATATATATATATATATATATATATATATATATATATATATATATAAAGCTTTCGAAGGGAACTTTTACCTTCTGAAGCCTAAGCAAATTGTTCAACCACATATTCTGTTGGATTTATTATTCTGTTTTAACATACTGATAACCTAAGCAGTATATACCAAATCTAATCTTACACATGATGCTACAGTATTTTCTTATATTTGCTTATATAAGGATATTATCCACTGCATGGCCGAGGTATTTAGCGTGCCCGCACGGAGAAATGACGCAGGATCGAGCATCTCACCAATGCGGTTGCTTTGAGTTCAAGCCCACTTCCTCTCCTGTTGTGCGTGGGGAGGTCTATCGGCAACCTGCGGATGGGTTGTTGGTAGACCCCTGGCCTGATATGTTACTGATTACAACGCTGTATATACGTCAGTACCGTAATATTGCAGCCTTATGTTGGCGATCAAAAGTGAAGAGAAAACATAATACAATACTTCTTACCCCACATCTATAAAGGCCTACACATCCAGTGACTACAGGTACGTGTATTTAAAGCTTTAATTGCTGATGATATTCTTGACCAATATATACGCATCTTATGCGCTTTTTTGGACATACATAATATTGGGGATAAGCCTGAGTTAATATTTGTGATTTGTAAACCATATCATAACATAGGCCTACATGTATCAGGTACCGGCCCCATTCTATACATATCCATTACATCTGAGGTGGTGTGTCTCGATCACAGCCATTGTTTACATGCTTGCTTGGCGTCATGCATGCTGCATGTATCACTTGGAAACCTTCCCACGACTTTCCACACATTTCATCCCCATTTTAGGTCTGATTTTAGGTGTCTACAGTATATAACCTAAACAACATATACCGTTTAAAGAAGCTCTGTCCTACACTTTGTCTTGCGATGTGAGATATGTCAAATGCAGTTTTGTGATAGTGTATCTTTAATCAAAATATATTTCCCATATAATTTCTGTAGGCTAGTTATAGATAGGCTATGTAGCCAGTACGTGAAAAAATGTTGGAGTATGTGGCATTAAACAATTATAATAAATAATCGAATGTAATTATCGATATTTATACACGACAACTACTCAAGTACTGGATATAGGCCTACTCACAAATACATTACTGTATTTTACCATAGGGGCCTAAAAGCCTACTACAGGCCCCTGTAAGCCGCCGTGTCACTTTACCTAAAATCTGGGGCCATTACATACAATATGTAGGCCCCTATATAATAGGCCCAGCTAAAACCTATTAATGTTAAATTTACCGTACCTTTCTAACACGCATTAAATATTTACTAAGTGGTCTAAAAGGGAAAATAATACTTAACCATTAACGTATTGTGGACAATGAGAAGACATCTTATTTGATATTCAATGTTTTGAAACAACTGCCATCTCTTACATAACATGTAAGCTATACATCCATGTATAAGGGTTTAGGCCTGATAAGATTTGATATTCAAGGCTTTTCAGCGTTGCAATATTTCCGAACAAAATACCACCCAAGGTTCATACACTATTTTGTCTAAATTAGCTGACTAGATAGCATTAAATGGAGCTACATGCATGAGCCGACGGTGCTCGTCCGTGAGGGTACGTGTGTACTCAAAAGAGAGATAACTCTTGGTAACCAGGAGGATGTGAGCAATTGGTGTCCAGTTTTCGTAGAGAGACGCGTTTGTAAACAGGACACATGGGTCATGCGCCTCTGACATAGGTGTTTGGTAAGACTGGCTGTCCAAGCCAAAGCCTTCTTTGTGTTTGGCGCATTCAGATGATCCTAAAATCATGTATACTCTTTAAAGATACATCTTATGGTCCGGTGCGCAATTTATCCCTTGACTGCTGTTGTTGCTGTCTTTACTGTACGGAGACTCGACATCGTCTGGACCTGTTCAGATTCTCGATCTCATAGCTAAGGACGTAATAGAACAAAGAGCTATTGCATTTTCCTTCTTCGTCATAATCTGCGTGATCTGCAGGAGGAGAAATTTAAGACCGTATCAGGGAGAAAGCAATTTTCCTTAGTGCTTTCCGTTGTCAAATGACAGCTTATTTTAAGAATATTCTTATTTTAAATATAAGTATGTGTTGGTTCGATTTATTCTGCATGTCAAGCAGAAAACAGGGCTCATTTATCTGAGTTTATTTATTTTCAGTTTTGAATGTTTCCCTGTTTTCACCCAGCTTGAATCATTGTATGTATAGTCCAAGATTTCTATGAGGTTAGATTTGGCAAAATTTTTGTTCATCCAAGGCCGATGGCCCCAAACCAAGATAAGAGCAGGTTCCGGTTCCATTTAAAAACCAGATGCAGTTACCTGCCTTTGTCAAATATGTCAAGGCTGTCAGGAGAGCTGTTTGCCTTGAGCATCACCAAGGCACCTTGGACTCATGTGGCCTAGGAAATAACAGATCGATGTTGTGCTTACGATAAATACAGAGACAAAAAGATAAGGAACATAAGTGTCTGCAAAGGCCGTGGAGAAATATTTAATAGATACGTTTTGTTTCAAACGCCATGACACACTCCCGCAGCAACTGCATTGATCATTTTTGTAAATGGAGTGCGCTCTGACCTTGGTTTTGTGATAGTAAATTCATATTTCAATTTTGCAACATATTCATGTTAATTTTGATAGGCAAATGCCTTTTTTCTGATTTGCATTACAGATTTAACTATAACAAAGACCAACAGTTGCTGTACAGTAACCAGCTATGGCTGACAAAGGGACTAATGCAGTGACTGTGTTGTTCTGCCTAATTCTGAATCTTTGCAGTGCTGTGCTGATCATTCTGCTCAACAAGACACTCTACACCTTGTACGGCTGCCCGAACATCACACTGACCTTTATCCACTTTCTTATGACATCTGCTGGGCTTATTATTTGTGAAAGACTGAATGTTTTTCAAGTGAAAATTCTACCGTTTAGAAGTATGCTTCCCCTGGCACTGACATTTTGTGGATTTGTTGTTTTGACAAACCTGTCCTTACAGAGCAACACTGTTGGTACTTACCAGCTGATCAAAACAATGACAACCCCTTGCATCATTGCAATCCAAACTTTTGCCTACAGTCGACGTTTTTCTTTTCATGTGAAATGCACTGTGGTGAGTAAATGTAAATGTATGTGTGATACACACATAATTTGATGTAAGGTGTATTATTATCCGTACCTTCATGGGGATCAGTCATCCAGAAAAACTGCATGACATAGGATTATGTCAGGAGGTTTGTCAAGAATCTTACAAAGGCTTTGCTTTTTTACCATCTTAAGTATTAAAGGTTTTCTTTGTCTCTAGTATGGTTTTCCTCACTAGGATGGTTTTTCTGTCTCTAGCATGGTTTTCTCTATTTCTAGTATGGTTTTTTTCGTCTCTAATATGGTTTCCTCTGTCTCTATTTGGGTTTGTCATTCTGTAGTATGGTTTCCTCTGCCTCTAGTATGGTTTTCTCGGTCTCAAATATGGTTTTCTCTGTCTCTAGTATTATTTTCTCGACCTGACCATGGTATAACAATAATTGGATAAATCTATATATTCCTGGTTGTTATGTTCACCACAAAACAGGTTGACCAGATACCGGTAATGCATTTTCATCTGCATGGGATGATGCATGGATGCCCTTTATGTACTAGAGCTGAAAATATCTACGTATAAATGTAAAATAGAATACACTGTATTACTTTAAACCTTATTTACAGATGTTTGCTTCCATCCAAACTGCAATCAGTCATTGAGGATGTGTTTATGAAGCAAGCTAGTACTGGCATAAATGGGTTATTGGCATGGCTTTATGTAAGGAATGTCAGTTGGTATTATGTGGCAATAATCTGATTTGGTCTTTCTGTAAATTGGATTGCCATCATTCAACTCAAATATGTGTGTATTTTGGCACATTGCAAGATAGAAGTGTATAACCTACTGGATGATTTTTCCATTGGTATATTCAATTGGCATATTCCATTTTACATGCTTTAGATAAAAATTACACAGGACTTAAACACTGTATGCATGCTTTTCCATACTGCTTTCTAAAGCTGCATACGTTATTGAATTCTACCATGACACATATATAGATATTAGAGGTGTGGTAAATCATGTTAGTAAAAATATTGCACTTCCAGAGACTGAAAGTGCTGATTGAAGAATGATTTCATTTCTCTGTTTCAGATTCCCATTACCTTAGGTGTTTTGATGAATTCCTACTATGATATCAAATTTAATGTCATAGGGATAATATTTGCTGTAAGTGGAGTGATGGTAACATCTCTGTACCAAGTGGTGAGTACAAAAAGCTCGTCATTGTATTCTACAATGAATAATACACAAAGTCATGTTATTCACAGTGTATTATTCCGTAATTATATAGGGCAGAAGCAAAATTGATAACTGTTGTCCTTGTTTCATGTTACAGACTAACTGACAAGGCCATGTTTTATCTTTCTTTCATAATGAATTCTCATTCATTAAAATGTTTTGAGCACATACAAATGTGTGTTTGACTTCATGATAACTTTCACCTAGGGGGCATTCAAGGGAGATAATCTAATGGACATGTAATTTAAAAGCACCATTGTGTGGAGTGTGATGTCTTATACTATATATGTGGAATAATTTGTTTGGTGACAAAGGCATAACAAACCATAAAAGAGTTTATTTAGTATGAACAACATGTATTATTGTATTGTGTTTATAATGATATTAAGATATTAATAAATCTCGAAGTACAAGATATTCTCAGCATATGTTACCTACTGATTGGATGCATCACAAAAGACATATGCATGGATCACAGCAGAAAATGAGTGAAGCCTTTAGTAATATCCAAGTTGTACCTTTGTATAAATGTCTATCATTAGTTACTAACTTTACTGGTACACAGACTTGTACATCACCACATTGAATATGGCTTCAATATTGCTCAGTGTAGTGGTGTTAAGTGGTAGTCATTCATTCCAACTTGTATGTGCTAAAATGTTTTCCCTTTTAACTTGGATTTCAGTGGGTTGCAGAAAAGCAGCATGAGTTTCAGGTCAACCCTATGCAGCTGCTGTTTTATCAAGCCCCACTTTCAGCTTTACTTTTGGTACCAGTTGTACCTATTTTAGAGTCACCATGGGCTCATATGTTTTCTTGGTCCTTCGAAACTTTGGTAAGAGATCTGTGTAACCACCCCTCATAATTATATTAAATTGCTTTTGATCCTTGATTGATATTACAAAGTAAGGAATTAACAATTTCATTTAAACTCTATAAAAAGACTGTTGTGGATGACCTTACCAATATCTTACTTTATGTCACCTTTTATGTCAATCCATAGTTCTAACGTTGGCTGTTTTCTCTTTTCAGGCTTTAATATTTCTGTCTGGACTTGTGGCTTTTATGGTCAATTTGTCTAGCTATTGGATATTAAAGGCCACCTCGCCAATGACGTATCCTTTGCTATTTGTCAAGTTTAAATGATAACATTGTTACTTGAATGCTTGGGTTGTTTTTTTACTTGACATTTCTGTATTGATGTTTGATATTTGTTTACCAGTTGCCCAGAAATTCTGTTAAGATCGGCGAAAGTGGATTCCTCCAAATGTGTCTTCTTATCAAATCCGCAAAAGTTTATGCCCGCGAATAAAAAGGCATTTTACAGTATGTATTGCCTAAAATTAGCTGACCAGGTGTCCCAAAAGAAATGGGGTATTTGTTGAGATTCAGAGGTTGAAGCATTATTTTTCTCTCCAATTTCCTTGACATATGACAGATATAATATGGTGGGACATCTAAAGTTTTGTTTAACATTGCTTGGAGGCTATGTCATATTCCAGGAGTCCATTCAAATACTTCAGGTATTTGGAATCATCATGACACTATCAGGTAAGTTATATCAGAGTAGAAGTACTTTCGGCATTTTATACGGTATGAAAAGGTTTAGTTTAATTAGAAACATATAATTGTTGTGCAAAAGTATAAAACATCATATGTGAAAAACTGCCCACATATTTTAGGTCACATACCCCTATCCCTCAACGAATTCAACGAGTAAACTATAACTTCAGACACCATTTGAAAACGTAATACAGTAGGTAGGGGCATGAATGGACTCGACGGAAGATATGAAATATCTGTCCTGATCCAGTAACATTCCTCTGATTTGCCAAAATGTGCAAGACATGTATGTCTCTGGTTGAGGATTTATGGAAGGCATATTTTGGGGGCATATGTTATATGCATAGATTGACTGAGTTGTACTGGCTTGTATATTAAGGAGACACAAATATGTTGGTTATCATAATCAAGGGTTGACCGTGAAAGATCACTTGATGCTACTGGTGCCACATTCAGCATTTTAAGGCTTTACTGTGGTTTGTCAGTATGATGTTTACTGGAGGACCATGGTGACTGGGCTGTGGACCTGTAAATATCAAAAAGGTGCATGTTGGCAGATATAAAACAGAGAGTCGACATTTTATGTGAGGCTCTGTTTCATTTTATAAATAAAATGTAAGAATCAAGGTATATTATATATTTCTCTCTTTGACAGGAATCCTGGCATACACCTATTTTAAGATGGAAGAACAAAAAAAGAGTCATCTGCCTCATTCTGTAGTTTCCTTCTCGAAAGGCAACAACTCATGAATGAAGTCCCTTACAGCCATTACAAGCAGCGTAAAACTTAAACTCAGGCTACTATTATTTTTGTGCATGTGTATGTTGAAACGTAGCGTCCTCGTATTATGATCCATTTTATACATGCAGGTAACCATGTATGCCACAGAATAATGTTTACCAGTTCATGACATAACCACATGAATGACCTAAAATTTCACCCATTACAAAGCTGCTCATATTGCCTCATTCTGAGAATTGTGTTGAACTTAAAAGGGTGTTTTGAAGTTTGTGCGTTTAAGGTCGGACGATATCTCACGGGGAAAATGTATCTTTCAGCACCAAACGTAATATTTTATGACATTTATTTGCCGCTAAAAAAGCATGTGATGGGGAGGAATTTTAGGTTATTTACTGTTCACTGTCTTAATAGGGAGGAGAGACTAAGTCCATGTTGTTACATTTTTATTTAATTTAAGTGTTGTGGAAACTATTTACCACAGTGTCTTCTTACTCAGTATACATGTACAAACAGGGGCCCCTGTGGTTAGCGTCCCAGCACGGTGCCATGACCCAGGAGCCTTTCATCAATGCAGTCGCTCCAAGTTTAAGTCTAGCTTATGCTGGCTTCCTCCCCGCGACGTAAGTGGGAAGGCCTTCCAGCAACTTGCGGATGGTTATGGGTTCCCCCCAGGTTCTGCATGATTTCTTCACACCATAATGCTGGTCGCTGTCATATAAGTGAAATATTCTCAACTACTATTCAGACATGTTTTAATGTGGAGGGATAACCGATAGCCAGGGTTCATGTTTTAGAACTGACTACACATGTAAATCAATTTATATTTGTACTAATTTTTGTTTTAAATCACTGCTATAGATATGTGTATTATAAACTATGAACATTCGATTTCTTGCCTTGTGAGAGTAGGCCCCGAGATGCTGCATGGACAATGTGCATGTTATAAACGATAATCTCTAAAGGGTTATCTTGTCACCATCTTCAGTTTACCCAGCCTTAAATTGATGGTGCATCTATGAAATTATGGAACCTTGTATCAAACTTGGGGATTCAAATTTGGGGAGTAGCATGTATGTCCCTTTCTTGCCCCTAGACTTAGAGGAAGATTTATATGGATTACCAGAATTGAACATTTTGATGCTAAATTCTTTTTTTTTTTTTTTGCATCTGTTGCATTGGAGTTGGACTGGTGCCTGTATTTCCATGTCCTTCAATAAAAATTATGTACTACTGTATGGAGTGAGATCGTATTAAGTCATGTAGGCTGAAATTTAGGGGCAAAGAAATGCTGATAAATGCACTCCACCCTCTAGAACCTCTAAAACTTTTCATTCACATGATATTACAAACATGATCATAGTGGAAAATTCTTGAGTGTGGTGTTAAACACCAATGAAATAAATTAACTGAGTTTGTATCAAGTATAATAAGAGGTTATCTGAAGATTGAATAAAATATACTGTTACTGAATTGGAACACAACACTGCTTTACACACATGTAAAACGAAATTGGCCTTCTTGTAATATACTTCTATGTATTTATGTAGTTTCTTATGTTACCTTTGTTACATGTTAAATTATGGAGATTATCTGAAAATTTTGACTGTCTGAATAAAATGAACTAAAAAAGTTCACACTTGGTGCTGATACCTTCCAGGAAGTAAGAAAGGTGTGACATGGATTCTGCTTTGATGCCTAGTACAGGGTAATAGTATATTTTGGCTGTTTGCAGATGTATACACCAGTATGGCTAGTCTTTTTGCTGCCAGTGCAGTGCATCAGTTTTAAACTGATTGTTTGATTTCACCATGTCCAGGTATTTTCATGTAAACCATCCATCCTTTTTTATAAATGGTTGGCATGTACTAGTCATTATATTGTTGGACATTGTCATTGGCTTTGCTAAAACTGAGATAAGCATAGGTCTACTGGAATAAACTATACTTTCAACTACAGGTGTTATCTTTTAGTTTTTCATTTACTAATGACCTAAGGTAGATGAATTGGGGAAAATGTGCAGTTAGAGTTGATCAGGATCCTTCTAACACAGGGAAGACTATTCTGTAAATCCTGCCATATGCTAGGTTCATTTTGTTCAGATTTACTCCATGGAGCCTAAAATTAAAAAGCCACTTTTGTGTCTGATAAAATATGTTGGCAACCTCTGCAGGTGTATCAGCCAATCAGAATGTGTCATTGGCTTTGGTGACGTGCTATGAATAATGACAGCCCTCTCGATGTCGTTCCAGGCTGTTTCATTTCCGTTTATTTCCAGGCTGATTTGGCAGTTTTATTTCCATTTTACTATAAAACAGGGACAATGTATAGGACCATTTCAACACAAAGATTTAAAAGCACTTTGCAGAAATACAGTCCTCTGTCATTGGTATCGATGATTATTGATGTATGTGTAACTCTTTAGTTCCGTAAAGCAAGGCATTCAGAGAATCCCACCATAGATTCATGAATGATTGCCATTATGCAGGTGCCAAAAAAAAATGCTTAACCTGCCATATGAGAATGTGCATTTACACACCATACCTTAAACCAGGGAGCAAAAAAAAAGTCTAACCTTCAATCCATGCATGATAGCCCAATATGCAAGAGCTTAAAAAAAGTTTAACCTGGCATCCGAGAAAGTGCATTTACACGCCATACCTTAGACTAGAAAGTGAAAAAAAAGCCTAACCTTCAATCCATGTGTGATAGCCCAATATACAGAGCTAAAAAAAAAGCTTAACTAGACACCAAGGTGGATGTGCATTTACACACCATACATTAGACTAGTGAGCTAAACAAAAAGCTTAACCTTCATTCATTGAATGAGAGCACATTATAATGTACAGGAGCTAAAAGAAAAAGCTTAACCTTCAATCCATGTATGAGAGCCCATTATACAGGAGCTAAAAAAAAAGCTTAACTAGACACCAAGGTGGACACAGTCACTTTTCCCTCCTCTCGGAGTACCTCGCTTTGCTTCATACAGGCAAACTAAAAATGAAAGTCCACAACAAAGGTAATCTGGATAAAAAAAAGTCCACTATAATACCAAAATTCATATGTGTACATTATCAAGGCATGTTATCAAGCTCATGAAGTTTTATGAAGATATGTTGCAAATGGATAACCCAAACATAAAACCTTACTATGAGGCTACCTATACACCTGTGAAGTCAATGTGAACACTCCAAGTCCAAAACATAGTAACAAAGTTCGAGTCCAGCTCATGCTGGCTTCCTTTCCGGACGTACGTGGGAAGGTCTGCAACAACCTGTGGATGGTCGTGGGTTTTCCCTGGACTCTGCCCTGTTTCCTCCCACCATAATACTGGCTGCTGTCATATGAGTGAAATATTCTTGAGTACGGCATAAAACACCAGTGAAATAAATAAATAAATCCACTTCATAAATTGCCTTCATACGAGACACCCCAAAAGTCACACAATATAGGCCCCAAACGTAACAATACACACACATCTAATCACGCTCATGTCTTCAAAATGAGCAAATCACATTATACCATGCCCACCTACTCACTTACTTGTACATGTAGTCTACCAAGACCACAATTTAGAGGTCCCATGATATGACAACATTGGTATCATATTCTCGATCAATAAGTCCTCAAAGATCTAAATCGACATTTGAAGATTTCCTTTTACACGACATGCAATGTTGGTAAATATGCTTATACTATGCCACTTAATGACACCAGTGCATGTACTCTTGCTTTAACCTTTGTCATTTGAGACACCCTTAATAACAAGCTTGAACCTTTGTAGGCTACACAGCATGCCTGCATATCCTAACTGCTGTCTATCTGAGCATCAGTGAAGGAGGCATGTACAGCATGCCAGTGTGCAACATCATCTACAAATGTATGTACAGTATAAATCACATATTTCATCAGATATGGTACACTTTTCAGTTTCGATATACCACACAATTTTAAAGACAAAATCAACATCCTACATGAATAACAATAAGTGAAAAATAACCTTTTTAAAGATGACTTTTTTGTGACCATTAAAATATTGTTGTTGTCAACCGTGTTTTGACTTCCAACTTGGTGTATGTCCACTCTTGACTGCACTGCCAATCTTGGCCTGTGAGTCATTGGCAAAGTGCCATCTTTGGTAGTCAACTTCCTACCAGTATATCCAGATGCAAAAGGAGAGCTACACTGCGCACGGTGGGTATATATCTGCTTGGACATACACAAATCCAAGACATGGGTCACAAGTACGGACACCAATGTTTTAAATAAACTCCCGAAGGAAAATAAAGGAGGCCATATACAAGAACACTAGAACTATAAGCATTTCTTCCTTAAGGTCTTGTTTGTAGTGCAATCAGCGTCAAGACTAGCAGCTGTGTTGTTTATAGACGTCACTGTGTAAACAATGATTCAAAATAGAATACATGTATATATATCACTAAGTATCAATCCAAGCCTTGCCAAAGTACATAAGAGAGTGTAAACTAGAGCTGGGGATGCTGCAAAGGCAGTGATGTTGATGGTTTTTGCATTTTTTAAAGTTCCTTTCAGATATAAATATATGTTTTGCAAATATTCAGTGTAATGTTAAACTATTGCATAGAATTTAACCTAGATTTTAACCTTTAAGCTTATAGTGTGACAGACTTGTTTGGCAATGAAAACAATTTATATTTATACTTCAATTATTTTATCCTAAATTCTTCCAAATGGAGTATTTTCATTTTGTTCCACATGCAAAAAATAATTACTAGTATGTTCCATGTGTTTGAGGTTCTTGTGTCCCAAAGCTTCCATATGAATCCTTTGATTGATTCATCCCTAGTATTCATGATGTACTGACAGTGATGGTCACCAAACTGACTACATCTAATGATAAATAAATGACACAATTTCACTTTAACAAACTGAAATCTTCTCCCAGATCCATAATAGACATAACCCACCTCTGCAATATTTGAGAAAGGCCAAAGGTCTGTGCTTATTTTACTCTCATTGTTACACTTCAATTTCTGATTACACCCCTTATGACATAAGGTAATCTGTCTTACCCGGACTTCCCCAAATCACAATGACCCTGTGTTGCCTCGTTGAAGAGTTATACAGAAGACTCCAGATAGATATGACACCCCACCCAGTGCTGTACCTTTCTGAAGAGTCATACAGAAGAAACCAGATATATATAGGTAGAACACCCCAGCCAGTGCTACCTTACTGAAGAGTTAGTTATACAGAAATCACCAGACAGACAGAATACACCATGACTGCTTCCTCACTGAAGAGTTGCACAGAAGATACCAGATGGATATGACACCTCACCCAGTGCTACATTAGTGAAGAGGTGTAAAGGAGACACCACACAGATAGGACACCTCACCCTGTGCTGCATCAGTGAAGAGTTGTACACGAGGCACCACATAGATAGGACACACAACCCATTCCCCAGTGCTACCTGAATGAAGAGTTGTACACGAGACACCAGATAGATAGGACACCCCACGCAATGCTATCTCATTGAAGAATGAAACAGAAGGCTACCAAGCTTGCCTGTAGGCGACACATGAACGCAAAACTTCAGCTCAATGCATACTGAAATCATGAATTTGGTAATTTCATTAATATGCAAACGAAGAGCGAGTTAACATCTCCCTTGTGTCATTGTGCTTTATTTGCATACAAAACTTCAGGTCAATACATGCTATCTTTGTAGATGCCACCCCTATTAATTTGTTTAACATTGATTCTAATACACAATACACTAAGTCGGGAATTTAGTAATTAACAGTATTTAATATATACACACCATATCAATGATGGAATATCCCCCTCGTGTTATTACACACACTACATGTATGCAAACCCTGAGCTCAGTAAATAAAGTACTTCTTGAGATACCACCTCTAATATTTTGTTTAACATTGGTTTTAATACACAAGTCAGGAATTAAGTAACAAAAGATCAACAAATCAAGGATGGAATATCCGCCACGTTCTGTTGTGCTCTATATCTGTGTAAACCCCGATCTTAATACCTGAAGTGCTTTTAAGATAGCACCCCTAACATTTTGTTTAACATTGCTTTCCCTGTTATTGGCCTCCGACGCTGAGGGTACATAAGCTACACCTGTACTTTGTGCAGGAGAGCTTATAAACAATATTCATGATATTTTAGGATTTTTTGTAAGCCAATAATAATTGTAAACTAAACATGACCGGAGAGGAAACCAGCATGAACTGGACTTGAACTCACAGAGATTGCATTTGTGGTTCACTTGGGCTGTATCAGCACACTAGGCCATGGAGGCCCTGCTATATTTTGGAACCAGATTTATGGAAAGTCCAGTAATCCCAAGTCCATATTGTCAAGCAAATCACTTCCCTTACCCCTACATGTACCAACTCGCCATTACTTTAATGCACCACAAAGGTTTTCCCACAAAAAAAAAGAAGCAAGACTGACATTAATAACAACATGTTTTTATTTTTGGAAAGAGCCCAGATATTCAATTTCCAAGACCTGCAGAATCTTAAACAAATTCCACTCAATCCAAGAGTGGTGGGTGAACCATATTAATAATAGTAAACATTTTCACCTCACTCACATAAAATAGAACTGGATGAAACATCTTTTTTCATCATTTACTATGATATTTTGCTTTTCAAAAATTTTCTGTAACAGAAAATGCCTTTAAAAAGATATATTTCTGCCAAAATTTAGCACTGAAATGAATATTAACAAACTCTGCAATCGGCTTTCGCCGAAGACAGCACTTGTGCTACAATTTGCCACTTGAAAGACCAGCTTGCAGACTCTTCAGGTATGCTTCATGGATACTTGAAACAAAGTTTGTGTCAGTCTGAAAAGACAAGAACAGTTATAACATGATCAGCTGTAGTTATACACTTAGCATAACCTTCAATATTATTTGAAATTCAAAGTACTGGAACATGGCAACATGTTTTCTCTCTTTAACAGGTTTTACTTGGTTGATTTAAAAAATTATATTTCGACATGGCCTTTTGTCATTTTTCTAGAAAACTCCAAATTACAGCTGTTTTAAATTTGGAAGCAAAATTCTCTCACATGTTATGCTTTATGGTTTTGAAATCTGTCTGCTTGGTCCCTTAATTTGATGTCCATATTGGATTTCTGGCAAAACCTTTGAACACTTTCTCAAAAACCAGAAAGGCAGATCCTTCAAATATCTGACATGAATATTTATTTATTTATTTATTTATTTATTTCATTGGTGTTTTACACCATACTCAAGAATATTTCACTTCTACGACGGCGGCCAGCATTATGGTGGGTGGAAACAGGGAATAGCCCGGGGGAACCCATGAACATCCGCAGGTTGCTGGAAGACCTTCCAACGTATGGCCGGAGAGGAAGCGAACATGATCTGGACTTGAACTCACAGGGACCGCAATGGTGAGAGACTCCTGAACATGACATGTGCTACCCTTGACATGAATAAGGGGCGATACTAGTTAGACGAAGTTTGAAGAAGACATTAAAATCTTTTAAAACCATTGGAAGCTTTGGTCGAATATAGGAAGTCATAAAAAGTTTTGAATTGTGATATAAATTTGATAAGTATTCCACTGTATTTCAAGTTGGTGATTCTGAATCTGTTTTTTTTCTATTTTTGTAACTTTCTGAGATAATGTCAACAAGCTATTTTATGGTTTTGAAGTTCGGTAATGTCAATGGCCTGTAAACTGAAAACTATGAGAGTTAGAAAGCTGTGCCCCAAGATATGCCCTTTCTGTGAGGGTCGAACCATTTTTAGCTACCATCAATAGTTTTCTTGCCATTATAACAACAGCACCCTATTTCAGAAATTCATTTAACCTAGACTTTATAGACTAGAGGGTAATTAGACAATTATATGTTCTGCAACTGCCTTGCTAGTTAACAATCCATGATTTCCCCAAATTGGCTGGTATATGTTAATATACCAGCATCACTGTGTTATTGACTATACACTGCTTCATAGAGTGAAATAAGCTGGCTGCTTTTAATTTTGGAAACGTTGCCAATTGTGTCAAATTATGCGCAGAATATTCTAACAAGCAAAGGCAGAACCTACACCAATAATGGTTGTAGAGGACATTTGCTAGAAAATTTTCTACACATCTACATTTTCCTCAAAGTGTGGTTATTATGCTCCTCATTCACACCCATGTAGTTGCCAGGTTATGGCACTGTGTTCAGCCGATGTCAAAATAAGAAAAAAATCACTTTATTTATTTGACTGGTGTTTAAGGCCATACTGAAGAATTTTTTTTTCACTTATATGACGTCTGTCAGGTTCATGAGTGAAGGACACTGGGCTGCCCAGAGAAAACCACTGAAAACCATGGCAACAGACAAACCTCATGATAAAAGACTGCTGATGAACCACCAAGAGCTGGATTTGAACATGCGACCTCAATGGGCAAGGGCTTTACAGTCACAGTGAGCAAGCTAGTCTGAGATTGCTCTGATGTTAGCTTTGGCAAAATTTTGTCGGCCAAGGATGGCCCCAAACCAACATCAGAGCTCCCTCCATTCAAAAACTTGATTCAGTTATCTGCCAATGTCAAATATTTCTAGGCTGTCAGTACAGCAGTTGACTTTAAGCCTTTCAAAAGAATCTTGGGCCCACACGTCTCATGAAATAACAGATCAACATTTTGACGTATTTGACTGGTTTTTCTCGCCGCGACAAAATGCCATGGCAACTCCACTAGGCTTTTAAATGGACTGTGCTCTGATGTTGGTTTGGGTCCACCTTTCGCAGAACAAAATTTTCACAAACCTATCATCACAGCAATCATTGACTATGAGTAAGCACTTTGACAGCTAGCAAAGGCTCTTGTAACAACATTGTAGTATGATTTCCACTCACCTGCAGAAGATAAATTAGAGCTTGTTTCAGCTGTTCTTTAGTTAACGGTGCAATTCTGGGGTCTACGCTAGGTTTTACGTCAGATACCAGACTCCCTGGCTGTAAAAGTGATGCATCACCTGAAACAACAATGCACTTGCCATTATTTATTTAACCATATTTGGCATGTTTTGCTAAAGCAAGGTTCATGAGAAGCTTGGAGATTAGTGCATCAGTTAAAAAGGGCAGCCCAAGTTGACTGAACATTTGATTCAAGTAGCAACATATAATGTATACCCAATCATATACATGTATATTATTTCAGGTTTAAAATTTTTTTTTCTGATTGGTTTTTCATGCTGTACTCAAAAATATTCCACTTATATGACGGCAGCCAGCATTATGGTTGGGGGAAACGGGCAGAGCCCAGCAGAAACCCACGACCATCTGCAGGTTGCTGACAGGTTTTCCCATGTACAACCGGAGCAGAAGCCAGCATGAGGTGGACTTTTCAACTTGCAGTATTCGCATTAGTGCTAGGCATCTGGGTCACTGTGTTGTTCTAACATGCACATCTAAAAAGCATGCTCGTAAAGCCTAAGATGTACATGTAGTGAAAATTGTACACTACATCATGATGTTGAAACAAACATAAAAAGTTACTGTTAGACTAACATCTTAACATTAAGACACCTTCTTCAAAACATGTTCATCAAACCCATTCAGTTTCAAAATGTTGTGAAAAATGTAAGGTTAGTTGACTCAAATTTACTCTGGGACTACATCCAAACTAAATTTTTAATATAAGATTGCTTTAGTAAAAAATCCAGTAAACTTTGAAAAAAAAAAATGATAAAATATCACCTCAGAACTAAGAGGTCTACATCTTTGAAGCATTTTCATCATGCCATTAAGTTTCCTGACTATGTAGTCAAAGCTGTTGAGACCAACAGACAAAACTATAATACTCTGGGGCTAGAAACTGATTTATTTCACCCTAAGTGCAAAACCTACTCTTAACCTCAGTATTAAGATGTCTACATCTGGAAAGCACGCTAATCAAGACCATGTACTGAAAACCAACATATGGACAAAAAGTTTACCCTGGGATATCTTTTTCTGTACAATGAATAGCTGACCTTAACAAAAAAAGCTTTCCTGGACCCTGGATACACAAAATACCATCCCTTACTTTGTAATGGCCAGCTACAAAAATGTGAACATCATGCTGTCTACAAAGCTTTCATCTATAATTCTACAGTTTATGAACCAGACAAATATTATTTTTGGTAACTGCTTAAATGTATACCTTGTCCTGTACAAGATAGATGTGACACCGGTGGTGATCCTCTGGCTGAAGTAGTAAATACCATTGGAGAAAGGAGCACATCCGTGCTGAAAGACGGTGCGGGTAGTGTGATAGCCAATGGAGGATGATGCTGAAGAGAAAAAAAAAAGAGAAGAGAGGACATAAGTTATTCTTTTCCTGGCATCTTTTTTTTTCTTTATTATTATTACTATTTTCCTGGTGTGTGAGGTTTTTTTTTGGCACAAAAGCATGTAATACATCTGATACAAGAACAGGCACAGTGACAGAGGAGACTCATTGCAAGTCATATCAGCACAACATCATGGTTTTCATTAAATAATTCCAATATAAACAAGCCTCTAAATGCACAAGGGATCCAAAATCTGAAGATTTTCTTCACTTAAATTTTTGTAAACAGGTGCAAGAAAACATATGTTTACAGAACTTTCAATGTATTTAAACACCATGGCAAAATTACCAGACATGGTGATGTCTTCTACAGTACTTATACCACATTATTTGGGAAGTGCAGAGAGTAAGTACCAAGACTGCTAACACTGAAACCTTATGCCTGACATGACTTTGGACTGAATCATACCAATTATGAAGGAGATGCTTTAAACATAATGAACACATACATGGTCATTGATATTTAAATCAACACAGTTCAAGTGTACATATGTACACATACAGTGTATCTTCACATGTACATGTCTGTCATGCATTTTTCACATGTTAGAAAGGACATCAGACTTGAATTGACCTCAATTTAGACAGACAGGTAATAATCTGGCAGGGCTATACTATCTACAAGAATTGGAGGAAACCAATTCTTGCTTTAACTTCCATAAACCAAATCTGCTGGAATCTGTTTTTATTCCCATTGAAAGAAAGGTCACAAAAATAGATTTTAAAATGACCAAATGTTTTCAAATTTCTGATTCTTTCATGTATTTTGATTTATTTTGATTGTTTTTTTTTTTATGGCGTACTCAAGAATACTTCACCACCAGCATTATGGTGGGAGGAAACCAGTCAGAGCCCTGGGGCACTTTCATGTATAAGTACTTCATTTGGACTGCAGTGCATAGGACTGCAGTGTGACACCATTAAACTAATAACATCCTCAAAATGGCAAAAACAAAGCCCTGTAAGGAGTCAAATAAGAAACTCTGTTGATGGAAAAAAAAAGGCAGAACTGTTTAGTAATTTATTATTACCACCTGTTTGTAATTTATGAAGGGGCCTCCGTGGCTCAGTTGGTTAGCGCGCTAGCGCAGCGTAATGACCCAGGAGCCTCTCACCAATGCGGTCACTGTGAGTTCAAGTCCAGCTCATGCTGGCTTCCTCTCCGGCCGTACGTGGGAAGGTCTTCCAGCAACCTGCAGATGGTCGTGGCTTTCCCCCAGACTGTGCCCGGTTTCCACCCGCCATAATGCTGACCGCTGTCGTATAAGTGAAATATTCTTGAGTACGGTGTAAAACACCAATCAAATAAACAAATAAATAATTTATGAACATTATACTGATGCCATAGTGATAAGTTAATAAAAAATATCCAGATATAATTACCTTCTCAGAAATTACGCTGCTCGTTTCAAATTCTGCTGGAGTTAAAAGAGTGCTAGACGACAAATCCAGAAAGCCGGCTTCTGACCCTGTTGTCTTTTGCACTGAGCAAATTGATGCAATTCTATCCTCTAGACTTTTAGCTGAGCTTTTATCTGGGATAAAACTCTGGCCTGCCTGTCCTGTTGACGACAGTGAAAATGATGGCGATGAATATGTAGCGGGAGAAGATAAAGTATTGACAATGTCAGGACTTTTGTTGCCACCAGCACTGACATTAATACCACTTCCCGCACCAAGTGAAGGTTTGATTATGTTGAAAGACATTGTCTGGGCAGTTGATACACTGGCATCAGGGGCCAATGTCAACAATTCTGGATTTAAAATAAAAGGCAGTCTGGCCTGGGGCTTGCTTGACACCATGTCACCCCCAGGCCCTGGAGGGTGTCGTGGACTTAGATCACCAGGTTGAGGGTGCTGAGGGAGTTGTTGCTGTTCCACAGTTTCTAGGCGCGGCCCAGTTGACATGAGCTGTTGGAGAATGGGATGAAGTAGACTTGCACCGGAGGAGGATGAGGCAGGATTTGACAACTCTGCCTCAGACAAATGACTGGATTCACACAGGGAGATTGACCTGAAAATTCAGATATGATATTAATGACAATTCTTCATTGATAATGATAACAATTCTTTATAAATAAGGGTAATTCTTTATTTCAAACAAAAAGATCCACAGAGGTTACATATATAATTTTTTTGCCAGCTAATACCAAGCATTCTACAAATTATAAATTATTTCTAAAGAAAGAGATGGTGAAGGCAGCAATATATTCCAGGAAAAAAGTGAAATGCTGTCATCTTACAATGTAATTTTTGGATTAAAGTTTATACATACAGCTCACACTCTGACCATGTCAGTAAAAATACTGCAAAATAATGACATTTTGAAATACTTCATGTCAGCACATATCCTGAATGAGCTAAATAGTGGGCTAGCCCTTGGGGACACATTCTGCATGTTGATGTCAATGCTAAATAAAAATATTTTTTGACAAAATAATTCTGGTGCATGGTGCAGTCTACTCCCTGTCAAGTTATAGGTCTCCAGCCTCCACCACAAGGGTAAGAATATCAGCTTTTCCACTGGTGCTATCTTAAGAGGCTAATTGTGATTGGCTAAAATCTCATGTCTGCTGCACCAGGTAAGAAATGCCTCATAAAATCTCAATGCCACATGTGCCTTGTGATTTTTTTTTCTCTCTTGCCTCTGCCACTACAGCACTGATGATAACCAGAACTTAAGGTGGCCACTTAAATGTTCAGCTACATATACAAGATCAGGTTTTATCATCACAGTCAGGCTCAGCTTTTTATCAAGGAAGTACATGTATGTGTACCTAGTTAGCCTGTGTTCAAGTGGAGAGTTTCTAGATCAGTATCTACAGGTACATTACATGTATATCAGACAAAAAAAAAAAACCCCAAAAAAAACAAAAAAAAAAACAGCAAGTGACAAATACTGAGTTTGAACTCCTCTCAACACTAGAACATTACACAAAAGGTCAAGTATGTCACAATGTCAACGTATCATCAATGGTTGATGAAATGTACAAGTAAGGTGACACTTTGTTTTCAATTTTTACTTTGTGTTTCATGTGCAACACTAAACAATCCAAAAATGGAATAAAAATAAAACTGAAATCCATCTTTTTATTTTGTCTTATCTTGATATTTTTTGTAATTTTCCTGTTTTTCAAGGTTGTTCAATCATGTCCTCACCAGGACAAGTTGCCCAGATAGTCTACATTTTCCATAAAATTGAATGATTCTCAAGTTCTGTTTTTATATTCTTTGCCAAAAAGGATTTATTCTTCCGACCTATACAAATTTACCCTTGCAAAAGTGATTTCAGTGGAAGGGCGCAATAACTTCCAAAAAGTACTTTTAAGGTTGGATGTGAGATATGGGTCCTATAACTTTCCAAATCAAGGTATTTCTATGTTTTTGTGGTAATCTGCTAAATTTTTTTTAACTTAAACAAAACCAAAGCAACAAAAAAAATCCACATCATAAAACTACATTTTTTTAAGAAATGCACTGAATTAAGTATGCAGTGTGAACCTGTTTGTTGATGGCCTTTCTTTACTGGTGGCATCTGCACCCAACTGGTCCATTGACCCTGGGGCGCACCTCTGCTTGGTTATACTGGCATTCCTGAACAAGGCCTCCAGACTTATGGCTGTGATAGGAGTACCACCTGCCGCTTCTCTGGAGCTGTCACTCACGGCTCCACCACTTGTTTCTGAACAGACAGTTAACAGGGTGTATGTACATGTGTTTGTTTACTTAAATCACAGACCAGGAGATCAACTACATTGGACTATCTCTTTTGGTAACAAAGGAAACAATTAAGCAGTGTAAAGACTTATAACACTTGTATGTCAATCACCAATGACAAAACAGTACAGCACATCCAGAAATATAAAATGCACATCCAGAAATACCATTCAATTTGCTAATTTCTTCAATAAATTAAATACATAAAGATTTTCTAACTAAACATTTTTCAATTTATGAAAACAGAAGTTCCAAACTGTCCAGCAAAATATTTTCACACAGCTAGAATAAAGCGTTTAAGAAAAAAAGACATCTTTCAAACATATTTATTTACTTTTTTATTTGACTCGTGTTTTACGCCGTACTCAAGAATATTTCACTTATAGAACGGCGGCCAGTATTATGGTGGGAGGAAACTGAGCAGGGCCCAGGGGAAACCCACGACCATCCACAGTTCGCTGGCGGACCTTTCAACATATGACCAGAGAGGAAGCCAGCATGAGCTGGACTTGAGCTCACAGCGACCGCATTGGTGATAGGCTTCTAGGCTAGCGCGCTAACCAACTGAGCCACAGAGGCCCCTCTTTCGAACAAAGGGAATATGGACCACAACAGACATAACAGCTAACATCAGCAGCGTATCAAAAATCTGCAGACAGGACTGAAGTGTCACTGATGTTTCATTAGTTATTGTTTTCCATCTCAAAATATTATTCATAATAGGACGGGACAGGACGGTGAGTACCTGATTCAAAATTCTGACTTGGAGAAAGTTTCAATGGCATAGGGCGAATCAGCTGTGTTGTCTTGGTTGCAGCAGCATTGGGATTGTCAATCATTGGCTTAGGCTCTGCTTTTCTTCCAATGCTTGTTCCTCCTTTTGACTGCAATAAATATGGAGTCAATTTTAACAACGTGAGAACTGATTAGGAAGTTATGTTGTATATCTTGTGGGGACCTAATACAGCATGGAAAGGAAAAGTCCTATTCAAGTTAATTATCTACCTTTGTATACGTCTGCTGCTGGCTGTTCAATTGTCAGTTGTCTGGTTGATTGCTCAATGCCTATTGCTACCATAAAGCTGAAACACTAATGACAGCGACAAGTATTCTCACTCACCCAAGAATACACGGGTTAGTCAAGAATGCATTAGCTTTAGAGTAACAACAGCCATTGGAGTAGGCCCATATACAGCAAATGCACACCAATCATACATGTTCACAGTAAGTATTACGATAACATGTATATAACAGCATTGTCAGTGAGGCAAAGATTAACAATGTTTTCTTCTTATTCTAACTATCCAATGAAAGCATACAGTACATGTCATAGACTTAAGGAAGCTAAAAAAAATCAGATCCCATTTGGAAAAACCTTTAATAATAACTTTCATCAACTATGGGACACAATCCCTTTTATTTTTCCAGTGTGGATCAGCACTTACAGGGTGTTAACAATCACACAACACAATCCATTCACCGACCTTGACATATTCATGTTGTGCCTTGGACAACATCTGAATAATGTCCACCTGTTGAGGGTCAGTAGGACCCATGCTTTCTGTGGGTCTCTCTACCATACTGTCACTCTCTGATGCTCTTCTCTGTCGCATGGAGCTCTGGGTTTTGGCATGGTGATGTTCAATGGCAAGCTGGACTAAACTGAAAGGTTGGAAGCAAAACACATGGTTATTTAGAGTCTTAACACTTTAACAAGCCAAATAAAAATATCTGAGTAGGTAACAAAACTGGACAGAAGTGAGATTTTTCTGTATTACCTACTATAAACAATAGTCAAAATTTCTGACTCATGTTATGAACACACAAATCTGCCAGATACAGTAAATTACTCAACATTTCATGGAATTTTTCACCAGCTAATCCCTCTGCTTTATGAGTTGTACACAGCAAGGTGTTTATTCGAGCATATCCTGAAGGCATTACAGTATTCTGTGCTGACTGATAAAATTACACCTTTATGTGAAACCCCGAAACTTGCCAAGCCACCCAATGTAGTTTTCTCTCTAAAATCAAATTAAAAATGTGCATAAATTGCACTGAAAGTTGGTCTTTCATATGCAAAAGGTTGAGGAATTAGGGTTAATTTTTAACCTAAAATCAAATAAAACGTTACCATATCTTACATGATGTATTCATGTAAAATCATAAATGATAAACCATAGATCATATATTATTTTTTCATGATATATCAACTTTAGTACAGCAGAGAATGTGATCAGCTGCTGACAAATTCCATGAAATTATCAATGTCATCTATAACATTAACATCCCATACTGCATAAATATATCCTTACTATCTTCAAACATGTAGGAGCATATTTAACTGCATTGTAAATGTACTATTAGCTACATGATTACTCAGTGATAGGATACGCAAATATATGGTGTCAGTAATCCTCATATTGGGTGAGGCTGACGGCTCACCCAATATGAGAATTATCGACAATATATTTGCGTATTCTATCAGGCGTATCCTGCGTATCGTCACCATGTAACGAATTTATCCTGCAAAGACCCATCAATTTAGTGCAGAAGACCAAAGTATAGGTGAATCGCGTTGTGACCGTCATTGGGTCCCAATGAAGGGAGATAACCTACTCAACAGACAAATTTGACGTCATATGCAGGATTTGAGAATATATCTGTATTTTGTCTGATGCGGCATAAATGTATATACATATTGTACAGCCTGCATGGGTGCATTGAAATATCAATTATCTGTTTAATATAGATTGGCAGATATCATTTAGCATTTACATGGTAAATGTGGTGAGCAATGGTTAAATTAACAACATTACTTTACCACACTGGCTATGAACATGGAAATGTTATTATATTATTTATTACACTCACACTCTAAACAAACTAAATATATTTTCTAGCCCTCCAACGCCATGTCAAAACGATTAACAATTTGATTTTCTTTCTTTTTTCTTTGTTTTTAACTTTAACTGTATCAATTTATAACCACACACTTACAGGCGTTACAAATGCCACCATGCATGTTTTGGCAACTTAACATCTTACCGAACCAAAGGGAAAGTAAAGAAAAATTAAGGGTGTCTGGTATATTTATTTATTGGGTGTTTTAAACAGATCATCTTCTCAAATCTTCCATCAGACAACAGACAACTTACTCTGAGAGAAAATGAATATACACCTACATGTAAATGTATGTGAGGTCATACTGTAGTTGTAGAGCGATAACATGTATTGAAGTGAAGACGTGAGAAAGATGTAAAACATGCTTGCATAATATACACAGCAAAATGAACTAAGTTTATTTATATCTACACTGGCCTCTTCAGTTCATGTTGTCAAAAATAACCATTTCTAGATAAAAATGTGTAGGCCTAGCGAGGCATAATTTGCCATGGCTTAGAGCCTACAGTTATACTGTGATATGGCAGACAGGCAGTTAGAGTTGCAACTGGAAGGGTAAGCAGGAGAAGAAGGATCATATACTTACCAATTCATGAGCTGACCTATTCTGGCACATTCATCTTTGTCATAAAACCATATTCCAAAAATTGCTGAAAATCGAAGAATGACAACCCTTAACATTAACATGACATGCAATATAACCTACATAAATACTCACATGTATAGAGGATTGAATAACTGCTGAGTGAGTGGAGGGCTAACCCAGTCAGGGTCCTACATCAGCAGCCATGGATCATGTATGATGTAAACCAAATATAGCCTGCTCCAAGTACCAGACATCAAAGACATGTCCATAGATGGAAGAGGTTGATTTCCCCCAGGTGCAACATGGCCTTGCATGGAAACGCACAGGACCATCAGCCCACAGAACCAGTTTGCAATAACAGGATACAAAATGCGTGGGCTATACGTGTAGGTCTGTGACAATAGCACAGGGTCTTAAAATATAGCTCCATGTGATGTAAAGAAGGCCGTGTTCTTTTCCAGCCTGTGGGTCCCATTTCTCTGTGTCTGTGTGCAAAGGGCGGCGAGGAGTACTGTATTGTTACAAACAATGTTTAGGTTAAGATGGGCCAGAGTATTTTTAGCAGCTTTCTGGGTTAATAATCTCCTGGTATATGAAGCTAGGGCTGAGGAGGACTCAGCATCTGTTGGGTTTAGCTCCATGCAGAGCAACATGTGGCAAACATTCGTTTCTTCAGGCCTTCAGGTGCAGGACATTGTTGCACAGCTAACACAGTTATAATACCTAGTATTAATCCTTGTACAATAACCAGAGGTGGCAATACCTGGACACCTTTCTTTACAATACAATCATGGCAGCACAAGTTCATGCGCTCACCACTGCCTCGCACGGCATTGTGCTAAACCACGCAACGTGTACAATATACATCTTCCTTTACATAGTGCAACAGTATATTACAGAATACCAATGGAATAAAGGTTACTGACAGCTTTGGGAATATGAGAATACATGTAAATGTGCAAAATAACAGGATGGCATTTAAACTATAATTTCTCTGGGAGAATGGTGATATCATAAGCTACTGGATTTTTTCGATGTATTCATTATAACTGCAGTTCACTGCTAAGCCACAGAATTTGTAGTTTTGTTTAATTTACTTGCTGTTTTTTTTAATGCTGCATTACTATTTATTTATTTATTTGATTAATGCTTAATGCCATATGCAAAATTTTTCACTCATAAATGGCAGTTTTATAGGTAGAGGAAACAGGAGTGTTTGGGGTAAACATCAACATTAGGCAATGTACAGATGAACTTTTCCACAGGCACTCCATAATGACAGGAGACAAGTACATCATGTACATACAATCTTCAACAGACATCACACTGCTGAGTACCTATTGTTACTATGGCCAAAGAAGCAGATTCTATGTCCAAGGCCTGGTTTGAACCCTCAACTAATGTGCCTTGGCAGTTGAAAGGCAAGCCCATCTACACTACTATATATATTCTCCATGAACCTTCTCTTTCAAAATACAACCAAAACATGAAGCCCCAAGTGAGTGTGCAAGACTGCAAAGTAACACTTCATGGTTATTAAGAGTTTTACTTACACATACCTTTTGTATTTCTGTACAATAAGAACGGGTCTTGCAGCTGGAATTCTAGGTCTTTAATTATGGGCTCTATCAAGTTGTTAAGACCTAGTCTATTCAGAATCATGAAACCATTGATTGGGGAAGCCGATCTAAAAAAAAAGGACAAAGTTTTATTCATGAATTAGTTTATTTCAATCCACACTCTTTGATAAGCAAACCCTGAACTGCATTTGGTAATCCATGTACTATTGGAGGCCAGGCAACCCTGTGAATAGCTGAGCAAAATGTTGAGCTATGAGGTAAAATACTTCCATGGTATTTGGCATATGCATATCACTACTGATGATTGGATATCTATGTGGGTGGCCATTACAACCCTATGATTGGCCAAGACCTTTAACCAAACAGGACACTGACACCGACAGCATCTGATCCCCCTCTTACAATTCCTCTCCTTACTTCGTGAGTTGAGCTAAAAGCACTTGTTTGGAACAAATATTTCCCAAAACAGTTCAGTAATGGTAAACCTCCCTCAAATACTCCACCCTTAGCCTAAAGAAAAAACACCTAAATTGAGAAACACAAAAACACTGACAATAAAGTAAATATGGATATCAAAGTAAACTAGCACTAATTGTTAAGATCCATAAAAACTCAATGTTAAGTAGTACATGCATGTATGCTGCTAATGATCAGTGACACTAAGACATTGTGATACTTGAAAGAGGCTCATTCCTCAGTGTAATCAGCATACTATTCATGCTGGGACGCCAGCTGTATCAAATGACCAACAATGAATACTCAGTTCTTATAGTTCACACATTATTTCCCTATTTTCTTGTCAGTAGCAAAGACATACATACATGTACATATGTAGCTTTAATTTCATGTATATCATTAATAATGGTTTTCCATGATATTTCTTCACTTAATCATAAACGAGCTCTGTGGGAAGACATACTAAAAGGCTGTAGACTATAATATATTCACTTGGAAGCACAAGGCAATAAAATGTTTGTGCTTGATCCAATTTGCCCATTAACACTGAATGCCAAATAGCACATTGGCAGATTTCTACAGTGAACTCTGTATCACTGTAATAGGGAATTGGGTGTGAGTTTGAATTTTCTGATACTTACAGTATGCAGATATATTGGCTATGTACAAGTAACCCTAGATGTTTCAATTCTACATGCTTTCACACCTATCAGAAAAAACAATAACCTCACTATTCAAACTCCAAGTTTTCAGCATGAAAGGAGAGTGTAACATAACCTTTTCTGAGAAATATTAAATAAATTCAACCAACTACAAAAAATATATACAAGTAGAACATGTATGGTGATAAAGCTATTACCCAGTAAACATCCTAATCCATTATTTCTTTCAGCAATATGGATAAATAGTTACAATAGCTTACAATGTACATGTAAATCAGAGTCTTTACTCTGTACACATTAATATTGACAGCATTTACAATGCCAGCTTATTTCCTTGAATGGACAAGACATATGCGTATACATGTACGTTGTTTGAAACAACAATTAACGTCATCATACATGTAGCTGTACAACAGCAACTGTATGTGCATATGAACATAATGGGAACATGTGCTTCTGCTCGCACACATATCAAACTTGTCATCTACAGTAACTGTAATGTCTAATATTTGGCATTTTTGGTAGCACCAAGGCAAAAAAAAGCTGTGGCAAAGATACACATGGTTCAAGGGGATTCATGACAATTTGCAAAAAAACTTCAAAGGAAAACAATGAAATGTAGCACAATTTTTTTCTCTTTGTCCCCCCTTACAGCACAGGACAGCATGCAGGTGGGAAAAACCACTGATCATGCACATCAGATATAGACAATACTGTTTTTTTACAAGATCCTGGATTGGAGTCCATATTCCTTGGACTACATTCAGAATCTCCAAAAGTTATCCCCAGGATACACCAGAGGCTTGTATCTACAATAAGTCATGCACTTAAACAAGGAATAAGGACAGGCCTGGCTGTTAGGTCATAACACCTCATAATGGAAAACACTATTGGTAGACCCCTAGATAAGTAAGTGTACATGTATATATATATGTAAACAAGCAAGCTATCAAGCACAGGTTAGCTGCATGTATGAGAGTACTAAGGCCAGGGTAGAGTTTGGCTGTACTTGCACATTCAACCCAGTCAAGGTATTGGGGAGGGAAAAGCTTTGAGCAGCCTAGTAGCTATAATCTACCAGCCTCCAGGCTTCAGCTCACCAACCTGGCTAAGGGACAGGGGAAAGCAATTTGCAGCAAGAGTTGTAGAGTTAGGAGGATAGTTTTGTGAAGGGAGCCTGCATAGCAGCTGGCAGTCGCTGCACCAGTTGCAGTTACCACTGGGAATACTATCTGGTCCATTCAACTGGACCACTCTAGTGACTGAGAGAAAACTTGTGTTGACTGTATCAGGCCAGCGTGGAAAGTTTTACGAAAAACGACACTGGCATGTTCTTTGCAGGAGTGCATTTGGTACCGCAGT